>NC_091128.1:49898451-49993451 GCF_040183065.1 Periplaneta americana
GGTTGTGAAACTTGGACTCTCACTTTGAGAGAGGAACATAGGTTAAGGGTGTTTGAGAATAAGGTGGTTAGGAAAATATTTGGGGCTAAGAGGGATGAAGTTACAGGAGGATGGAGAAAGTTACACAACACAGAACTGCACGCATTGTATTCTTCACCTGACATAATTAGGAACATTAAATCCAGACGTTTGAGATGGGCAGGGCATGTAGCACGTGTGGGCGAATCCAGAAATGCATATAGAGTGTTAGTTGGGAGGCCGGAGGGGGAAAAACCTTTAGGGAGGCCGAGACGTAGATGGGAAGATAATATTATAATGGATTTAAGGGAGGTGGGATATGATGATAGAGAATGGATTAATTTTGCTCAGGATAGGGACCAATGGCGGGCTTATGTGAGGGCGGCAATGAAAAATAATATCAATATAAATACTCTGATGTATTTTTTTCCCTTCCTTTGCATTCAGCAAGTAAATAGTTATGTAAAAGACTATGTGCTAGTACATGCTGCAAGGTGGAATTATTAAAATCACGATTTATTGTGGATATAAAAGACTGCTTTTGTGTAATGTCCATCATTATTACATATATCCGTACCAAATTTCTCCCTCAACGGTCAGTTATGGTTTCGATCCATCGTCGTGCTGGTTCCTCCATACCTGTCTCACCAGAAGAAACATTTGGGCATTTTCTTTGTCATTCTCTTGTTATGTACCTTCTAGGATTTCCTATACTCTTACTATTATATTGTAGACTAATAATAAAATGTGTATGTTTCCAGGCATGGCGCTGGAGATCGTGCCGTCGACGTCGCTCCCCCAGCCCTTCCCCCAGTCTCTCCTCCAGCGAAGAGGATAATACTTCGGTAAGTGCAACATTTTATAGTACAGCCTTCTTTAAGATTATTAAAATATTGATTAATGTAATATGGAAAATTGTAATCCTAAAATTATCAACATAAAACGTAAATGAATCCCCTTCTTTCCAGAAATGATAAATTTGAGGACGCTTCCAAACAACTGGCCACAGAAAATTGGTAACTGGGACAATTGGCCACATAAAATTGGTAATAGGGACAATTCGCCACAGATAGACATTTCGCCACAAATAGACAATTTGCCACAGTTAGACAATTTAGCACAAATAGGCAATTTGCCACACTGAGGTACAAAGATAAATCCATGACTTCCAGAAGCTCTATATTGTGCGAATGGATACAGAGATTAATAATTGTGACTTCCACTAAGTATGTGAATTGCTATGTACATATAAATTTGGCTTCAAAAATGTCCTGCTAGGTTGTGGCCTACAGCTCTCAAGTACCGGATGACGGTGCCTTCTGCCTTGTACCGCGGGTATTCTTCAACTGTGTCGATGTACTTCCGCTTCTTTTTGGTAGGAGAATGACCACCTTCCAATCTCTATATATATCTGTCCACTTCTTCCACTTCCAACTGCAGTTGCTCCAGCACGTGATACAAGGAAGGATGCGCTTTCCCCATTAATAGGTTCAATCTCCTGTGCCACTGCCAGTCAGGAGAGCTGCATATTATACTAACTAGGCCACTAAAGCGTCATATAATTATACTAAGAAAACTATTAAAAATCAGTGGAGTATTTAGTTAAGACATATCTTTCAAGCATAAATTATTACAAGTTTATTTTATTTTGTAGGAAACGGAGAGAGAGATTATCCTCCGGGGACTACTAACACCTGTCTATCACCCCATGGATGTAAGTAACTCTTCAATGTACAGAGAATAATATAGAGTATGATGCTTAGAGGTAGGGTATATGGATCGTATGCGGAGACTAAAATGAAGATACAGTAGTGGCAAAAAAAAAAAAAAAAAACCGGACCGACCCTTGTAGCTGATTTCAGAGTTATATATTCAAATTTTGCTAGTCACAAAACACATCCATCTTGTATAATTAATTGTAACAATGAAATTTATTGCATTTGTTCGATTCTTACCGTCTTCTGTTTCCTTCAGTGCCTCAAACTTACAGACGAAAAAACTTTGAGAGTTTTATTTTCATCTGGCATCAATATTACATTTCTACCTCTATTCGCAAAGATAACTTGCTTATTTTTACATTAAATAGCAGTACCGGTACATACCTTTGGCTTCACTATCCATATTGAAATTACCACAGTTTGACACAATACACAGCACAGGATTCTTTTGTATCAGCTACAAGGGTCGGTCCGGCTTTTTTGCCACTACTGTACAAAATAGGAAAGATTGGAGAATGCTGGGTTTGCAGTGAAAGACTATGAATGAATCATTATAATAAAGAGACATTTTCAATAATTTTACGATAAACATATTTATATTATGAAAAAGTGCATGAATATTTTCTGAGTTGTATGTGGTTCTTTCCATTCGTTTCATAAATTTTAATGAACCACTAGGCTACTTCACGTATGGCATCAAGAGAAAGATCATGGATTTGAGAATACAACGAAGAATTTCTAGCACCGTTAAGGCCAAATGTACAAAGACATGTCAGTTACAAGTGGCCAATATAACTTACTAGTTTAAGATCGCATGTTCAGAATCCAGCTACTGCAGTCCATTGAAAACTGTGGTAAAAGATGAAGATCATTCAAGTAAAATAGTCCATGTCTACTAAGAAGATTAATAAAAGTAGTGGGATATTAAATTTAGTCCACTGATACCTAATGTTGTCATCGTCGTCTAACTGCATACTTCTTGGTTCGGTTCATAACCATGTCTTCTGGCTTCCCACTTCCCACTTAGGGTGGGGACTTCTCAAATCAAGGCGACGAAAAACCAGACTCACCGCATTGTTCAAGGCACAAATGGGACACAAAGCATGGACCGATATCAATGCTAGATTAGCAACACCATCATACTTAGGAAGGACTGATCATATTTGGAAGTTTAAATGTAGAAAACAAAGAACGGACGTGGCAAAATTTTCCTTTGTTAACCGCACAATAGCAGACTGGAACAGCTTACCTGCAGCAATCTTTCAGGGTGGTCCTCTTAAAATCAATACATTTAAGGAAAGGTTGGGAAGATTAGACTGAAAATTTAATTGGAGGTGCAGTGTAATTATTTAAGTTGTCATGTAATTAATGGAGTTGATATATAATTAATTAAGTTGATATGTAATTAATTAAGATATGTAATTTAGTTGATATGTAAATAAATTAAGGTGATATGTAATTAATTAAGATGATATGTAATTAAGTTGGTATGTAATTAATTAAGGTGATATGTAATTACTTAAATTGGTAATAGATGGGTGAAATAGAAGTACTTATAAGTTAGATTTACTTTTGCTTATCGTAGGCGTTATTATAGAATAGTTTTTATTTATAGTCCTAGGTTTATTGCATCTACTATTTATAGATTACCGGTACGTTTATTTTATTTTATTTCATTTACGTTTATTTTATTTTATTTCACGTAATTGTAATTATTGTATATTATATATCACGCCCACCGGGTGTATACCCAACTGTAGTGTTAAATAAATACATATACAATATACCTAAGCTTCATATTATATACTAAGAATAATATTAAAAGCAGTGAAATATTTAGTTGAGTGATATGCCATATATTTCAAGCATAAATTATTACTGGTGTATTTTATTTTTATAGGATTCTGAAGATAACGCCAGGATAACCCAACATCCCGGCCCGCTTATACTTAACAACGGGGAAGTGGTAAGTAACTCATGACTGGACATAGTTAATACGTTGCTCAGAGACTCTTCTTAATAGCAATATGACTGGGTCTCCCTCCGTATGAGAAGTGTTTATTAAAAAAAGTTTTTTTTTTTTTCGAAAATAGATATAATTTTAGAACAGAGATATTGACACCAGTGTAGGACTGTATACCTTACTTTAAGGGGGGGATATACAGGTTTGAGAGTAAAAAAATGTTATGGTTTAATTTAAATTTTGTGTGAAGATTGGACATTTATCTTTATATCAGTGAAGGAATTTTTACAATATATACAATATTTTAGTAGATATGACCATAAACGTGCGAGCGTGCGCTTATTTAGCTCTCCACACATAAGGTATATTTAACGCTCATTTCCGTAACTTGTATTTTTCAAAACCGTTTTTGTGATAACTCCGGAAGTTTTTAAGATATCCCAGTAAAATTCTGCATGCAACTGTCTTTCATACTTGTGAACAAGATGAACTACAAATATTGCTGTAAAATTTATAGTTTATTTGAAAAAAAAAAACTAAAAACATTGAACATATAACTTCTCATTAGAAATAAAAAAATACTATTGTAGACGCTTCAAAGATTGTAGTTCATATTGTTCATTTGACATTTAGGAACAAGTGGAATAAATAATAGCTCAGAAATATTCATATCTGTGGACATCATCATAAAAACGGCACATCAGTGAAAATAGTCTATAATTGCAGAAGCAGTGAATATTGAGCATTTCAAATTACAAGATTGAGGAGTCATTAGCTGCTAAGAAAAAAAATATTGAATTTCCCTCATTTTTCGTGCTGCTTTGTTCCATCTCCACAATGGGCACTGCGAGTTATTGTCTTCTTTTTATGTAACACTAATATATTTATTAATATAATAATTATGACATGTGGGCAAATTCTGCAACAAATTTGGAATTGTATGCTGTAGTGCAGTAATGTCGATTCCTGGAGTGCAGTGTTCAATGCCCAGTAGCGACCAAGACAAGAGTGAACATAATTTAAAACATCCAGATGCAACAACTGTTTTCGCTTTTGTTTACCCATTTTTAACGTGGGCTGAGTTAACATACATTGTTTAGGTGGCCATCGAGAAAATATCCGTAATAATTCTTGTAGCACTATTTATGCGCAACCCGCTGCAATATATCAGTGCCGGAAAATTAAACAAAGTTTGAAAAATTATGTAGACCTTATATACAAATTGAACAGTAAGTAATGTCAATAATTTCAAGGGGTTATTCTTTTAGATATTTCAAACAAAAAAGTTTAATACAATTTTGCTTATTTTACTCTATATGAAACATTCACAGCTTATTTCGGAAAAGCTACTGAATTAATTCCCAATATGCTTTGTCAATTTAAGAGAGCTTTGTGTTATGATGATAAATTATTGAAAGAATATTAATTTTCTTCTTTAAATCTGCAGAATTTTGATTCGTATAAATGTAACTTTTAAAACGTAATACACTCCGATAACGCCGTAAAGATTATTGCCTGGAGAGAGGCAGATATACGAAGCCCTAAGTACCCTGAACATCTCGCGTGTGATTGTGACAGGGATGCAAGAGACGACGAGAAATGTAAACATAACCGCTTTTAAAGACGGCTCGGGAAATTTGATTTATTGCATGTAAGTTTACCGGTCACCACTTTACAAATGAAAGTGAGAGGGAACTATTTCTAATTGCCTGAAGAAATGTTTGCAATATGAAAAACAGAGTTTTTTAATTAATTAAATAGATTTGTAGGCCTATAACGTAAGAAAGGCTTTCATTATTGTCTGTGTTCACCGAATATTTAACTAAAATCAAATCGAAAGACTTTACAAATAATATTGTTCGTTTAATTTAAATTAAGTCTATCGCACTTTCATTTATTCCTGTAGAGTTTCAAATGTTTTAAAATTTCGTTTTAAGCATCATTATTGTTTACGTTCTGTAAAGTATTCAACTGAAATGGGAGTGTAGAAATGTTTCTTAATCTTTTAAATTTATTTCGAAGTAGGCGTATCATATTGTCTGCGTTCTCTGAACGTTTAATTAAAATTATGTTATAGAGATCATTTTAAATTGACCAAGATTTTGTTTAACGTGAAATGAGCAGTATTTATTCTCCGCTGTCTAACACAGTTTAAACACAAATATTAAAAACGGTATACCATATCTTATGAGTTTAAAAACAAAGTACATGACCATGACCTTCCACTTCCCTATTACGAAGAAGCCAGGTGAAGAGGTTGTACAGAGCAACACAATCTCATGTGCACTCTCTCCTGATTACAGCGTTGCACGATCTTGTTATTCACTTAATAATAATAATAATAATAATAATAATAATAATAATAATAATAATAATAATAATAATAATAATAATAATAATCCGTGGCGCTACAGCTCGTGAAGGACCTAGACCGACCAGCCGGCTGCTGGCCTCATGCCCACATGCCGGAGCAGAGGTAGACGATCATCCAACCAGAATGGCGGTATCGTGTGGTTAGCACGATGATCCCCCAGCCGTTATAGATGGTATTCGCAACCGGATTTCGCTACCTATCGTAGCTCCCCAAGTGCATTACGATGCTGGGTGGGCACCGGTCCCATACACTGGCCGAAATTTCATGAGAAAATTTCTTCCCATGAGGACTCGAACCAGCGCGCATTCCGTGACGCGAGTCCTAGGCAGGATGCCTTAGTTGTTATTCACATGGACACTTTAAAATGTACATTTTTTTTAACTCTTCAAAACTTAGCAAAACGGTATTTGATTTTTTTATTGCTGTTTACTAGAGAAATCATCCACCAGAATAAATGGCATTACTTACGGTTCAACCGATTGTTACATAATTATACACAGTATTTAAAGGGTGTAAATGATATGTTGTTATTGAAGTGTTGTATCAGTGAAGAAGTATGTCGTGTCAGTGAAGTGTGCTGTGTAAGTGAAACGTGTTCCTGTCAGTGAAGCTTTATAGTCTGTAGTGGCAGTGCAAAGTATTTCAACTGTGAAATGTTTTTGAAGTGTTAGTGAAATCAGGATAGAATCAGTGAAATGTGTCGTAGTTCCAGTGCAGTGAGTGAGTTGACAGCGAAATGAGTGTAATGTTGAAAGGTACTTGTGCAGATATGAACGTATTATACTCGTGGGTTTTAGTTCGATCTTAGTTTTAAGATACAAATTAGATTTATTTTAAATGTTATTTTAAGTGATCGTTTCATTTAATTTAGGATATTCCCTGTTGTTATTATTATTAATTATTCTTAGTATTAATTATTAGTATTATTATTAATTGTATTTTTAATTAATAAGTTTATTATTGTCATTATTGAGTGTAATTAGTTACCACTGCTACCGGGTATACACCCATTGCAGTGTGAATAAATAAATACATACATATTACTTCCAAGATGTGATTAGTGGCATGAGCAGCGAATGCTGCATTTATTTTCTTGTACGGGTTTCGATATTTACTAAAATTTCAAGTTCACTGTTTTGTGATTATGCTAAGAAGATTCTCACAAATTCGCGATCGACAATTATTTAAAATAGCACAACCGCCAACCATTTAAACGTTGCAAGCAACTATAGGGATCTTATGATTTCCCTGTCATCATGTAAATGAAATGAACTATTTCGCAACAGAGAAAATATATAGCCCTTACAGGGTGTAAATGAACAACATCGAAATTTTGTCACTGACAATAGAAGGATCCTAGCAGAAGCAACTTTAGCAATGGTGACCGACGTAAATGAGCAACGTGTTAAAATAACTAAACATCTGTACTCGACAAGCAATAATAAACGGGAAGAGGCAGGTATAAGTATTGAATGTAATAGCACTCAATGAATTAGAGTAAATAACAATTATACTAACCAGGTCACTGAAACTTTAATAATAATAATAATAATAATAATAATAATAATAATAATAATAATAATAATTATTATCATTATTATTATTTATTTATTTATACCGGCAAAATTAAGGCCTTATACTGTCAAGATTAATACAAGCAGTGGAATATTAAAATTAGCTATATAAAATACTTGTAAATTCTTTTCTTGGCTTTTTTCTATTAGGACTGCTGTTAAATGAGTAACTACTACTGGCAGTTGTCTAACCCATTGACATATTTTCAGCATAATTGTAACTTGTTTATTTTCTTTTTATAGTTCCCCTACAGCGAGGCCATTTTGAACATCCTGGTTCAGCAATATGTAAGTAACTCCTCAATGCACACTACATAGATCATACTATGTTACTTGTACTCTCTTCTTTAATAGTTGTCACTGGATCGCCATATGAAAAGTGTTAATTGAAAAAATTGTTTCAAAGAATGGATTTAATTTTAGAATAGAGAGGACATAATGTATAATATAAAAGTCAAAACATATTCTATTAAAACTAAAATCTTCAAAAATATGTAGGCCTACACAATGTATCTAAAATCCGGTAGAGATAGCGCAAAAGCCACTAATTTCCCAGCATTGGGATTGGTGGGTGTGTTGTACTAGTGTACAGCCTCAACGATGTATGCTACTTTTAAAATTCAAGCACATTAGACTGAAAACTAAATATTTTCAACACCTTTTTTCCTCTTTCCATTGTTCGCCATCTGCACTAATAACATAGTTTGTCTATGTCGCCAACTTTTGAATCATTCTGTATATACTGTACCAACAGTCTTATTAATAAACCGTGTATAGTTTTTTATACGAGACTTATGCAGAGTTGAGATAGAAAACTTTACTAATAAACCATGCATAAGCAATGGATGTATAAACAGGCTGTAACTATACAATGGGAATTGCTTTGCAGTAGTTATATACACGAAACCCCTTGTTTAAGCGTTGTATATAGAGAGAAAATGGCCGCCCCTCTAACAGCTGTTCGTATCGACTGTCGTTTTATGATGATGGTTGCCTTGTAACCACAGAAGAACAAACCGAAGAGCACAAAATAATTAGAATAATATTGCTGTATCTTGTACTCTTTGGCCAAAATATAGTGTGGTAATCGATCAGAGCCAGTTGTACTATCGATACTTAACACGCCACACTAGAGCGCTCTACCTGATGCAATAGAGAACCTCAGATATTCTATTACCTTTCGTAACTAAGTAATGACGAAACTATGACGTAGCTGTGTAACAGTTACACTGTTATACACGACGTATGTAGTGATTATTAGTAAGGAATTTACGCACAACGTATAAACGAGCTACTCATTGTATAAGTAAAAGACAGTTGAACGTATGTATATAGAGTTTGTATTAGTAAGACCGTAAGAACATTAATAATGGTAGTGAGATATTTGGTCCAGTTATATATTTTCTGATCTAAATGAGGGGTTGGAAAGCAATGGTGGATTGTTAATGTTTAGGTGAGGGGTTTGCACTTTTTCCATTGCTGGTTGTAACAATAAAAAAATTAAGACAACGTTTCGAAGGGTGGTTCTCCCTTCGTCTTCAGGCGGAAGGAAGGAAAGAAGAGAAAAAAAACCTACTGTTGGGATAGCTATAGCTGCACGTAACGATCCCAACAGTAGGTTTTTTTTTCTCTTCTTTCCTTCCTTCCACCTGAAGACGAAGGGAGAACCACCCTTCGAAACGTTGTGTCTTAATTTTTTTTTTTTTGATTGTGACAACCAGCAATGGAAAAAGTCCAAACCCCTCACCTAAACATATATATTTTCTGCATACTTATTGTTGGTTTGTGTTCTTTTTATAGATTGAGACCACGTACATGCAAGCTTACGTGTACGAACGCCGAGTCGTAAGTAATTCTTCAATGTCCATAGATCATAGTGCATAATCACAGTCTAGTACTCGTATATACAGTCACGAAGCTCAATATGTAATAAATACGCATACATAGATAGTTGCTAACCACTAGCATCGCTACTATCGCCTCATTACAGACAATGCGAAAGAGTACCTGCACAGTCTATTGTTTCTAGCAATCTCAACAACTCAAGCTTCGTGACTGTATATACTATATCTGTAATAGTTATAGGACTGAATTTTCATATGAAATGAAATCCTTGAAAAATATTTTTTAAACTAGATTTAGAACAGAGATTTTGATATCAGTTTCGGATTATATACTGTACTTCAAGAACTTTTATTTTATTTCACCCACACAAAGTTGCTATGAGTTATTGTCTCCTTTTTATCCACATCCCTTGGTTCATAATCATTCATTGGCACATGCTCTTCAAAAATGTCTCATTTCAATCATGAGTTACGAAGCTTTAAAATTCAGATTTGTCAAAACTTTAAATTTTGAGTTGTTTCCCTTTTCAACTGGGTCATCGAATTTGGCTTGGATAACAGGAGTCGCAATAAGAATTACGAAATCTGCCTACAATATAAATCAGTATCAACAGCTAGACACGCATTAACTATAAGGTAGGCCTATCATGCAACCATTGTGTTCTAGATAAGAAATTATACATGTGATCAAAGTGGATCCAGCAAGGGTGAATGAAACATTTTTTGCTTACAACGCAACCCAGCATTATTTTTTAAACCAAACGCTTTCATGTGACACAGTTTGAAGGGCTCTCAAGTAGGAAATGAAAGCATATTATAAAACTAGAAGGTTCAAATGTAAACACGAACAGAAAAAAATGTATTTTCTTAACTGTTCACCATTATTTCACCACAGTTTCCCCTTAAAAGAAAATGTTCTTTTTCCAACTTTACTTCAGTCCGTTACGGTAACGATAATACTGTAACCTGCTGGGAAACGGCCTTCGCTCTACCAAGACTGCTCGCCACCTGGATGGACGTAACTCCACTGGCAACCAGGAGTGCAGTATGGGTTCCCATTCCCCCTTGTCCTCTATACTTCTGTCTTAATCAGAATTTTTCCGTCTTGAACATATTAGAGATTTGAAATTATTAATATTTTTGCAGCCCGATATTTACCAGAAGTCATTTCAGTGGAAGGCTTCCACTTTCAGCAACTTTTTTTATATTATTTATTTAATAATAACATATCAAACTGAAAACGTTACATGAAAGTACCCCGAAAGAGCAAAGCTCGTGTTCGGAGACAGTTCCGTTTTGATAAAATAACTTGAGAATGACGCAAAATTTTACGTGATTAAAATTTAAAATGTTGGTACCAGAGATTACACATAATTCACAAAAATAAGTCTGTGTTGTTCCTAAAATAACATTTATAGTTATTACACAAGGGTTGGGGCATAAGTCGTGGCAACTATTTTTTTTTAAGATAAGTGTTGGTATCACAAAATGTTATATGTCGCACGGAAGGCGTGCAGTCATAGTGTGTGTCCACAATACAAGATGGCTCTATGTTCGTCTGTAATAGAACAGAGAGTGATGTTAAATCAGTTGCCAGTGTAGCGTCACATTCTAGTATATACAATCACGAAGCTTGAGTTGATGAGGATACTAGGAACAATAGACTGTGCCAGTACTGTTTCACATTGTATGTGATGAGGCGATAGTAGCGATCCTAGTGGTTAGCAACTATCTATGGATGCATATTCCCTACGTATTGAGCTTCGTGACTGTATATACTAGACTGTGGTAGCGTCGTGCAGAATGGATCTAACTCGTGCTGAACAACGCTCGTATATCAAAATAGCCGTTCTCCATGGGAGAAATTCTAAAGAATGCCACAGAGAGTTTGTAGAAGCTGTCAGGAATAATGCCCTTTCATACCGGACAGTCGCGAGATGGGTAGCTAATTTGGGGGCCTTTAGAACGAGTATGTGTGCTGTAATCATTCTGGCAGAGGACCCCTGTAATGTTATGGCAACGACCGTAACAAACATAAGAAAAATATTGCCATGTTGTTAAATGTCCGTACATTTCGTCCATTCCTTGTCCTTTCATCTGTATATTTCACATTTTACACCCACGCTCGAATTCTCACAAAAAGAAATAGTTGCCATGACAACCCTGGTTCTTGAGAGTAGAAGATAGACAGAAACATAGGCTACATCAATCACAAATATAAATACTATGTAGACTAATATTTAAACACCACTATAAGATACTTAAGAAGTAGCTGCTTTAAGATGATAGTAATAAAGTTAATAACAATAATACTAGTAATAATTGAGATGATTTATACCATAATTTCAGAGTGAAAAAGGATGATGTTGAGATTGGTGATTGGTTAATACTAACTTATTATTTGTGTAATCAGTGGCAAATCATGTTGATATAGGCTTGTAACAAAGATGAGATTGAGAGAAATAATATACTTAGGGAAGAAATAAACTTGCTTTACAATGCATAGCACATATAAAGTAGGGAAGTTTGTCATATGCGTTGTTTAATCCTGGATTTGAAAATTTCATTATTAAAAGTAGCCAATTTTGGATTAAATTGTTTTATGCTCGACCATGCGGAAATGTAGTAATTATACACCTGGTAGTAGCTCTTTAATGCACCTCATTAAAGTACACCTATTCATTAAAGTTCAGGTGTTCAGCCAATGACAAGTCATCTTCGTACCGTTATAAAACCGCAAGTATCGATTATTCTCGGATATGTAATCGAAAGACAATTAGCGAAAAATCACGGAGGCTGGAAATCCAATACTGTCGCAGAAGGTTATGTTCTGTTACTATAATAATTAGCGTTAATTGTAAATAATATTCAAATAAATTCAATTTGTCATCTCGTTTTTCAATTCTAAATCAATTTCCAGGTTATATCAGACTAATGTTCATCTTATTCTCTATCAAGGTCAATGACATTCGGCTTCGGAAAAAATCAATACTTTCGCGTCTGCGCACATCTCACAATTCAGGTCAGTTCGCACATAACCATAACATGACCTAATTTTGAATAATTTCAAGTTAGAAATATGGTCGAGCATAAAAAGTCGTACGAAACTTGCCTATAATGGTAATTAAGACGCTCGTATGAAAATTATGAAACTCGCTTGCGCTCGTTTCATAAACAAATATACTTGCGTCTTAATTACTACCATTATAGGCCCGTTGCATAATGTACTATTATCAAATTATATAGATGTGTACCATAATTTGTACCATGTAAGAAAGCAGTAGATGTGAAGCATTTAGGTTCAACTAAAGTAAGAAATTAATTTGTAAAGTAAACAGTATCACGTGACTGAAATGAGGCTTGATTGGCCGCAGCTTAGCGCCACCGATTCTCAGCACGTGATCCCGCCCACTGCTGTACATTCTGTTTCATGTTAAAAATTTCTCGTTACTCGTCAAAGTAGACCTAGCGTCACTACTATGCATTCGTTTGCTTAGGAAACAATTACTGCCAACTTAATTAAATTATTTCAAACTTTCGTGTAAGGCCAATCGCTGGCGGACAAAGGTGTTATTCCTCTGTTATGTTAACCACATTCACTGAGGATGCAGAAGCCATACTATTATTTGCTTACCTATGGGGACAAACTCAAGATCAAATGACGATAACTTGTTACAGGAACATATTACCTTCGTGTGGTTAATACTCTTCGTTTTTTATCCGCTTTCGTAGTAAATAAAATATAAAAGTGTCCTTTCTTTTCATAATGTTATACGTATGAGTTACGTTATAAGCTTTATCGCATCTAGTAGGCCTACTAACTAAAATTTAAATTTGCTTCTAAAATAAATACAAAGTTATGATCCTCGAATACGGAACTATATTTTCTTGCGTCGTGTGTTTCGACTACAGACGAGGCAATGACGGGTATGTTAGCCACGAGCCCGTGTTTACATTAGGATTATTCTAACTCCGAAAATATTATGAGTATTGGATTTATTAATATATATTAAATGGTTAATAAAATGCAGTAGAATATATTATAGTCCACTGAGATTTTTAACATGATTTACAAGTTTCATTTCTTTTCACAGATCTACGGTGTCCAGTTCGGGCGTGTAGTAGACCGTCCATATGTAGTCTTGCTTGTCACACGACGTCCGGTAAGTAACTCTTGGTTATATATAGATAATAGTAATTTATATACAGGACATTCATTTCAAAATTTCACTAAATTTAAGTTAAACAAAGCACGTCAATTTAGATATTGAGGGGAAAGTTTAAAACCAGAATTAATTGTCATTTGAAATTTCAAAGAGTGGGTGAGAATCGAGAGGATTAAAACTATAACGCAATTAACACTCGTTTTAACTTATTCCTAAATATCTAAATTGACACGTTTTTTGTTTAAATTTAATGTAATTTAATTCAAATAGTACATAGTTATTTAGACTTGGAAGTTTTGAAATGAAAGCCCTATATATTGCTTGTCTTCTTTCCATAATCGTTGTAACACTGAATTTTCACATGATGGGCCGAAATATTTATTGAAATCAATTTTTTAAGCAGGGAACAAGGATTTCCATATCAGTTTCGTAATTGCTAGCCGTCCATTATACAACTTGATTTTGTTTCACTTACACAAGTTATTGTTTTCGTTTTATCCACACTTCTTAATTCATATAATCATTCATTGACAGAGGTATTGGCTTAATTCACAATTTGCCATTTGAAAGTAATTTGATCGAACTTTTTTTTTTTTTTTGAGATTACTAAATTTAAAGTTTTTGTTACTTATAACTCGTGAATTAACATAACTTCTACCAAATTATATAAAAGTATAGCCTACTTATAATTAAGGTTTCGGCCAGTGTACGGGACCGGTGCCCACCCAGCATCGTGATGCACTTGGGGAGCTATGATAGGTAGCCAAATTCGGTTGCGAATGCCAGCCATAACCCCTGGGGGCATCATCGTGCTAACCACACGATACCTCCATTCTGGTTGGATGATCGTCCACCTCTGCTTCGACATGTGGGCATGAGGCCAGCAGACGGCTGGTCGGTCTAGGCCCTTCAAGTGCTATAGCGCCATGGATTATTATTATTATTATTATTATTATTATTATTATTATTATTATTATTATTATTATTATTATTATTAAGGTAATGAGATAAAATTTTCACAAAAATACTCCTCATTTTTTAGCGCGAAAATAAAAAGATGATCAAATTTGTCAAAAATCGACTCCTTTCAGTAGTACATCACCTTAATGGATTGATGGAAAACCACGGGAAAAACATGAAACAGGTAACTTGTCCCAACCAGGATTTGAACCCGTGCCCTCTCGTTGCAGTGTCACATGTGCTAACCATTATCCACAGCGATGAACCTCACGAAAAAAGTGCATACATTTTTAAGAAGTGGCATCTGAGAGCAGAATTAATAAAAATCACAATTAGTTTTATTAATGTTTGAACATTGAAGAAATTATACTTTTTTACAAATTAAGAAATCAAGAGTATGGCATTACTAACGCTCCATTGCACAATATGCAATAAAGATAAAAAAATATTTTTTTTAAGAAATAAGTTTTTCACTAAGAAAAAAATAAAGAGAGCAAAATAAGTTTAATTTTTTTAAGTGTTTATGAGAAAAGATTGAAATTAAAGAGAGCAAAATAAGTTTAATTTTTTTAAGTGTTTATGAGAAAAGATTGAAATTAAAAACTTGTACTTATGATATTGATATGTACAGGGACATTATTCTATTTTTCTAATATTTCTAATATTAACCTGGCTATACCTTTGGATCAACGATTAAGAACCGGAAACACCGTTTGCTACCCCCTTCTACGACTGGAGTTCGATGATACTGGCGTAATATACAAACAAATCACTTTACTAGGTATAGGAGGGAAGAAAAGTAGTTCATCCATTTACGTAAACTAGGAAATATCGCGATTTTGAGTTTGATAATTTTCATTAGGTTTTTGTTTAATCAAAATACAGTACAGTATTAACAATGAGAGTTTTTACTCACGAACTGAGCTATCCATGCGGACGTATTCATTATGCAGTGTATATTATGCCGTCTACAGCACATTAGCGTACACTATAAAGAATGAAGTTAAATTGAAAAATAATCATAATATGGATATTTAAACACATTTTTGAAAATGGTGGCCGTTCATTTCGATACAGGCTTCAGTTCTAATGTACATATTATCGTACTATAGACTACTGTACGTGATTTCAATTACCAGGTTCGTACTTCGTATCAGTAACTCATGTTGAAATAATTCTGTACCTATTCTATAAAAGAGACCTTACGTACTGTAAATTCAATCTTCACTTCTGCCCGATCCGAAAAGATAAAATTACTCAGACATGCTGTCTACTGTCCGTCCAAGTGGTTATGTCGTAGGGTCGTAGAAAGGGGGGAAATCACGTGACAGTTAATTACTTAACGAGGTCCTTTTATTTAAGTTATTTTAAACAGTTGTATAATATTACGTAGACGTCCAATTCCTAACAGAAATTAATATTCTCAGAAAAGAGCTAAGACAGCCCAGCCACTAGCATTTACAGAGAGGCGAATAGAAGCAAGTGGGGGAAACCGGATGCGACGTAGGCCAATATAGAAAATGATGCAATATTGAAAGCTCTTTCGTCACTGGAAAACGCGAACATATTTTTGGGACGTACTGTTTACTATGACCGTAAGGCTACTATGACTGTATATGCGGTCTTGGATCTGTGTGGAGGACGGTTGAACTTCATTAGTAGAAGGGGTGGGAGTGAAGTACATTCAAAAACTCACGTACAATAAAAATTGAAGTAAAATAAAGTGATGTCCCTGTATATTCTGTAAAAATTTCAACTCTGTAGCTAAAAAATTGTGGAAAAAAAAAAAGTTTGCAGATCCCTGGTCTACACTATTATATTGTCACGTTGTCGGTCATGGTTCGAATCCATCCCAGTTAGGTCTGGAATATTTCACTGATACTTGTGGCGTATAAAGTCGCAGTTGCGATATTTTTGGGGTTCTCCCATTTCGCCATCTTGGGCATGAACATAATTAAAGTCAAATCAAGATTTTCAGGTATAACTCCCTGTAAAGTTGATTTGAATAATTTCGAGGGAAAAATTGTTCCGGAGCCGGGTATCGAACCCGGGACCTTTGGTTTAACGTACCAACGCTCTACCACTGAGCTACTCGGGAACTCTAACCGACACCGATCCAATTTTTCCCTCTATATCCACAGACCTCAAAGTGGGCTGACAACCGTCAATAATACACGTCACTGTTCGTTAACAGAAAACCACAATTTAAGTCACACGGAGTTAGTGTGCACTCGAAGTTGGTTGCTTGACGGTTGTCAGCCCACTTTGAGGTCTGTGGATATAGAGGGAAAAATTGGATCGGTGTCGGTTAGAGTTCCCGAGTAGCTCAGTGGTAGAGCGTTGATACGTTAAACCAAAGGTCCCGGGTTCGATACCCGGCTCCGGAACAATTTTTCCCTCGAAATTATTCATAATTAAAGTCATTGTTTACTCTATTCAATTACATATCCATATCATTTCTCTCATCACAAGTTCTCGGGTTATTTCTGAGTTCATAAATATTCTCGGGCAGAGTTTTGTAAACCTAATAAAATGTAGCCTACCTGTAATCAGTAGGGATCGTACTTAATCCCAGAAGGCTACAAGATAGAGTATCACTGGAGTTTTATGTAAACGACGCACGTCCATATAGTAAGCGAAGTACTTGACTGAAGGCTCACGCGTCTCTTGTTTCGTCAAGTAGGCCAGAACAAAACATGGACCACTTTAACAATATTACACTAATATTTACAATTAAAATTATTTACACTATGTACAGTAGTGGCAAAAAAAAACCGGACCGACCCTTGTAGCTGATTTCAGAGCCTTGTTCACTCCAGAGCACGATAGACTGGTAACTAAGACTTTCGTGGTTCGATTCCTGCCTGGGCAGGAAACTTTTTTTGTTCCTTATTCCCAATACTTTTCGATTGCAGCGATATTTTACTACTTAATTAACTTATTCCCAGAACATGAATTTTACCAGCTATCGAAAAGTATTAGGAATAAATCTGAACAAGGAACAAAACAAAGTTTCCTTCCCAGGCAGGATTCGAACCACGAAAGTCTTAGTTACCAGTCTATCGTGCTCTGGAGTGAACAAGGCTCTGAAATCAACTACAGGGGTCGGTCCGGTTTTTTTTGCCACTACTGTACACTAAAACATGCTGTTTTTAATATTTACACTAGGCCTATCGCCAACCAAACTTTACAAGGGATACTCAAAATGAAAAAAAGGAATTCACAGAACTTCAGTATTTCTTGATTTATTCTGATACACTCTAATCGTAGATATGAGATAGAACAGATCAGTCATTTAACTGTGAGAAAGACAATGGGCTGTTTTCGTGATAGATTGGGGCATTGGCTGTGAATAGTTCTCATTTTGAGCATTTGTTAAAAAGTTTGATTCGTGATAGTGTTTTGTTTATTTTTATGACCTATTTCACATGATTTTACGTATTTTATTTATTTGTCTCAAATTTAATAAAGAGTTAAAAGATACGAAACGGGTAAAATTTAATGGAGACTGAATTAAAATAGAATGCCATTTTGAAAAAAAAATGAAGTTTACTGTCAAAATCTATATGCCTGAATAACGTTTTTCGAACACTGGTTTATCTCTAACAGCTTTTGTGTAAAACTCTTTCCTGCCAAATTAACATTTAAGACATTAAGAGCAATATTCCATGCTTAATGAACACACTACATAATTCAGCTATGTATTTTCGACATTATTTTAATTAGTTACTTTTCTTTCAACAGGTGCATCCAGGTCGCCGAGATATAATTTATCCTGACGACAGGGACATTATTGATATGGGTCTGGGCCCACGGAGACCTTCTATAACAATAGAACGGTTCACGGTCTACTACGACCACAGGGTGAGTACTGAGTATTTTGTTACGTAGATGACAGAGAGTGTTACTTAAAGGCTTTCTGTAATCCTTGTAATACCAAACCTAATGGTAAACATTTACTGAAATCAGTTTTAAGCTATATGTATACTTTATGGTTTATTACAAGGATGTTGATATTAGTTTCGCAACTGTATGCCTTCTTTAAGCGCTTTACTAAACTTTTGTTCCAGTTTTACAATAGGTGCTATCCTAGGGTGCTATGTGTAATTATTTCTCTTATTCACCTTCCTTAATAATCATTCACTGACATAGGTATTCCCTTCATTTGCAATTTGTCTTTTGAGCACAGTTTTATTAAACTTGTTTGATGAATAGGCATGCTACAGAGTAGGTCTACTGATAAATATTCCCATTCTTTTTAAATATAAAAATGAAGGCTAGGAAGTGAAAGATAATTGTTATGTTTATGTTTACTGTTTATATTCTTAAAAATTAAAATGGAATAACTTCTCGAAAGTGATAGCTGCTCACTCAAAGTTACATAAACAAAACAACAACAGCTCTAGTACTATTGCATTAAAAATTACTAGCATACATAAACTAAAATATTATCTTGCTTCAATTTATATGTATTCTGAATCTTCATGGTAACCCTTAGAAAAGGCAGCTGTAACTTTTTGTTATCTCTCTCTGTCTCGCCCTGACATTGCAAAATTACCATATATCTTCTGTGATTAATTTTAAATGTTATGGCACAACTAAGATGTGCTTAAATAATACGCTGTAAATTCTTGAAATGTGTTCATTCTTCCATCTTTATAAGATATCTCATCATTACCATCCTCATGATTCTGAGAAGGTGATCCGTTTGTATGTTAAATATTTATGCACTCTTCGAAATCCCTGTTTGCCAGCAAACAACTTCTGTCTCGTGGATTTTTCTATTCCTGTTGCAACCCTCAGTCAAGGTAATAGTGGGATAGGTAGATTATTTATTTCTAGCTTTTACAAATAATTTATTCCTGCTGAAACGTGTATTACTCTAATTTCTTAGCATTTTCCAGGGTCCTCTCATGACAGGGTACCTAAGTAATGTAAGGTAATTCGAGTGTCGATTTTGCGACACCTCTTGTTTATAATTTTGGGGAGAGTTGAGTAGTATCGGACATCGGGTAATATCGGACAGTGAGTTTCTTTCATCTTCCACCAGATGATAGTACCTGAACGACATGGTTACGTTTCTGTGATGTCGCATACAGAAACGTAACCATGTCATTCAGGCACTACCATCCGTTGATAGATGAAAGAAACGCACTGTCCGATATTACCCGATGTCCGATACTACCCAACTCTCCCCTATATTAACGAACCATCATCCTTACAAAATGGACAGGTTTTTATTAATTCTGATGATACAACACTTCTCAACTACAATAGCAGCAAAATTCAGATATCCCATTCTTCATTTTTTCCGAATTAAATTAGCCTGCCATCAACAGATCTGTGCAAATCTCTCTCTCTCTCTCTCTTTTTTTTCGAACTGTCGCTTGGTCTATTATTGCGTAACTTCGTCCAAATATACCAACATTATTTCCATCTTCAGAAAAGAGCTCTTAGATATATTTTCAACTTAAACATACAGATTCATGCAGACAAGCATTTAGTTCGTTAAATTCCCTACATATAATGGAAGTGATTATATTAATATTATCATATCATTAATATCATCATAATAATATCATATAACGAAAGTTATATTAATATCTCTAATCAACTCATTCATACACACAATGCCAGAATATACGAAACGAGTTGGCTCAGGCGGTAGCGTTTGAGACTCGCATTTGAGAGGTCCCGGGTTCAAAACCCGTTGCCGACCAATCTGACTGAGAATTTTCATGGCTTCCCTCTGTCACAGATGCAAATGTGGGATTGGAAATTTGCATGTCATGATTCATCATCGTCTCAATCACCAATACCACAAACATTAATCAAACATTTATAATCACTTAAATGAAAGTTAGTCATCTACAACAACCAACAGAAACAGGAACTCAACAATAGTAAAAACTGCCTACTGATAACCTCACAATTCCTAACTACGCGATATGACCACAGATTATAAAGCGTGTATAAAAGAACTTAACAAAATAAACAAGCGTATATAAAAGAACTTAACAAAATAAACAATCAGAATAAATTGACATTCACAAAAAGAAAAAAAAATCACAACCTGGAACTCACAAAATTAGAAATATTCTGTGACAGGGGGTAAATCCTATAACAAACTTCCAGATGGAAATAAACACTGTACAAACCAACAAGATCTTTAAAACTAAAACCAGGAAATTCCTGATTGTTCATAGTATTCAAAAAAAGACTACAAGTATCACGATTTTCACTTTTATTATTGAGAACAAAATGCCTATTTACTACAGCAATTTATTATGTATGAATTGATTTTATAATTTTGTAATACTATGTCCAGTATCGGTATATTATTTTTTTATATATAATTTTGTTGTAGGCACAGTCATCTCGCCGCCCAGACCCCGCCAGCCAATAACATCAGGCTTACCACCTCAACACCTCTCCACACCACAACCTCCCACCAGATGTATGGCATGGCGAGGTGTTATGCGTCTGGTGTGGAGGAAGGCATTAAATGGAGCAACCAAGAGGTGGTGTGCGTCGAGGCATAACATCTACGCCTCCGCACAATTACCAGGCCTCCCACCTCACATACCAGCTCTCCACACCACAACCTCCCACCAGATGTATGGCATGGCGAGGTGTCATGCGTCTGGTGTGGAGGAAGGCATTAAATGGAGCAACCAAGAGGTGGTGTGCGTCGAGGCATAACATCTACGCCTCCGCACAATTACCAGGCCTCCCACCTCACATACCAGCTCTCCACACCACAACCTCCCACCAGATGTATGGCATGGCGAGGTGTCATGCGTCTGGTGTGGAGGAAGGCACTAAATGGAGCAACCAAGAGGTGGTGTGCGTAGAGGCATAACATCTACGCCTCCGCACAATTACCAGGCCTCCCACCTCACATACCAGCTCTCCACACCACAACCTCCCGCCAGATGTATGGCATGGCGAGGTGTCATGCGTCTGGTGTGGAGGAAGGCACAAAATGGAGCAACCAAGAGGTGGTGTGCGTAGAGGCATAACACCAACGCCTCCGCACAATTAACAGGCCTCCCACCTCACATACCAGCTCTCCACACCACAACCTCCCACCAGATGTATGGCATGGCGAGGTGTCATGCGTCTGGTGTGGAGGAAGGCACTAAATGGAGCAACCAAGAGGTGGCGCGCGTAGAGGCATAACATCAACGCCTCCGCGGGACTAACAACGAACTCCATACCATTACCTACCACTAGACGTATGGCATGGCGAGGTGTCAAAGTCTGGTGTGGAGGAAGGCACCCAATGGAGCAGCATAATAGCGACGAAGAAAGTAGTAACAAGAAAATGAAAAATGAGTTTCTCTCGAAAATCGTAGCAGAACTTGCGGACATTAAAAAACAGAACGAGTCATTCACAGAGGACACAATAAAAGAGTTAGAAGCAATGAGAATCGAACTCAAGAATAGAGAGCAAGCTTGGAAACAAGATAGAGAAAGAATGTAAATAATGATAGGCAATAGGAACAACACGATAGAAATTAAAATGAAAACGATGGAGCAGCGCATTAAAGATATCGAAGAGGAAGAAAAAAAGAAGGCACGGAAACGAAAGAAGAAACAACATCGTTATCAAAAGCACCGAAATAGAAATAAACAAAGAGATATTACTAGAAACAGTAAATGAGATCTTCAAGAAAACAAATAGAAGTGCCGAACAATGACGTGAGATACATGGGAAAAGACTGGAAAAACAGAGGCCTGGTACGAATTACCATGAAACATTTTGAAGGCAAGGTCAGAGTAATGAGGAAAATACGATAACTCACAGGAGAAGAGTGCAAGCGGCTATACGCAAATGGGCGAAAGAAGAGAAAGATAAAAGCAATGCGGTGAAGATACGATTACAAAAAATTAGCATCAACAGGGAAATGGAAATTCTGAAATGACGTTGTTCCAAAAAACGCGAGATAGGTACAAAGGAAAAGATTGGAAAGATAGAGGCCCGGTGCGAATTACCATGAAAAATTTTGAAGACAAAATCAAGGCAATGAGGAATAAACAAAAATTCAAGAGAGGAGTGCTATGAAGAGGATTATATGACGAATAAAGACGGGGAAATTCAAACGGCTATGATACGCAAATGAGCGAAGGAAGAAAAAAATAAAGGCAATGAGGTGAAGATAGGATTTAAAAAAAAAATCAGCATGAACGGGAAATCGGGATCCTGGAAGGAAAGTGTTCCAAAAATCGACGGAACAGTCCGCAAAATAGGAAATATCCCTAACGTCCACCAACAAACATATTTCTAAATCTTTGATTCGATAACTGATAGTACTTGTCAACATAACACAGATGTAATTTTAACAAATATGTACAACTAGTTCATTAAAATTGTTTGCATTTTAACTGTTTTATAATTAATACATATCTATTGTGCATAATACTTTGTAATTCTGCTTTTTCCATATTAGACAATGATGTACAAATACTTTAAAAATCACACATACACACATTACCGATACATGTTCCAAAAAAATTCATCTGAGTTTCTAGTTTTTGTCGTAATGGCATAATTCATGCATGTTGTAAGTTGTCAACCACATATTCTATAATTTGTTTATGTAATGTTCAGATGACACCTGATGATACCGTAAGTAAGGCGAAAGCGCTCATCATAAAATAAAGTAACATATGTTTTATCTTAAGTCATTGTTTTAAGTAATAAGTATTGACTGAACAGTAACCTAATATAATTATTTCATTGGTAACGTATCTGAAAACAACAATGTCTGTCAAATTATGAAACGAAAATAATAATATTCTCGGATCACAATCATGAACAATACATCAGGATGGCAACACTAAACGTAAAAACACTTGGGATTCTTTCATCATAGGCTATCGCTTTATTTTCGTAAAGTTTAACAAACGATGACGTCACAACACGAAAAATTGAAAATAGGATATCAACACAATCCATAGGTGAAATTTCGGCGTTTCTCCAACTATGCACGGGAAAGAAAACATAGGCCTACTTAAATAATTGAATTCACAGTATTCGACCTCATGTCTCTCAGATATCCCCTCAACCAGTACGAATAGAAGAAATAGTGTACGCACTTCTATGCTTTCCCATTGTCGGTGGCGGACCTGATAACTAGTGGCGCTTCGATCGCTAGGAGCCATATGTTGTCTGAAGTCAGATACCTCGAAAATATATTTCTCGCGCGTTTAATGATGAAAGTTGCTAGGAGTTGTTAATGTGCTTTGTTGAGAGTTATGTAGATGTCTTCAATTTGTTGTGCTTTGAATTAAGCAGTGACAAAAGAATATTGTGTGGTGGTTTACAAAATAATAACAAAAAATGCCGTACTGTTTTGTTCCGGGCTGTAGATCGGAATACAGTAGAAATAGTGTAACAAGACATATCTTTTCATCTCCCAAAAGACGAGTTTGGAAATTGGGCCAGAGCGATTCCGCGGAAAGATAGGTAGCTTTCGGTAAATAACCAATCAGACTGTTTTAATATAAAACGTCATAAGACAGATATACCGCGAGTGCGTTGAAAATTACAACCAAGAGTTGTTCCTCACATTTTCCCTAATTTACCGATATGATGAAATATATGAAAATAAACGTTGCGGAGTGGTAATATTCGATGAGGACAAATTCAGAGAAGAAATTCAATTTAATAATTATTCCCTTAAAGTGGAGTATTTGTTGATTTCGGAGATCTCACGTCTGATGTTCAAAAGAAACAATTAGCAAATCATGCATTAGTATTTATGCAAGATTAGATTCAACCAATTGCTATTTACGCTAGCAGAAACGCTACTCCAGGTGATATTCTCGCTAAAATTCTTATAAAAGTTATACTACAATTAGAAGCAGTTGGGACGAGAGTAGTCGGTTTCACTTGTGATGGCAGTCAAACAAATAGAAAGGCCTGGAAGTCTTAGAAAACAATGGAAAACATTTCCAGCATAATACTATATTCATAATCCGTTCGACGACAAAAAGAAATATAGGGGAATTCTCAGATTTTGTGCACATACTGAAATACATAAGAAATTATTTCCATGATAAAATCGAACTCTCTTGCAAGGAGAAAAATATCAATTTTAGTTTTTATAGGAGAGTTTTTAAGGAAGACTTATCTGGATGTGCGAATGTGTAGGGTTTGTCCCAAGTTTGACAACAGCTCATTTATATCTCTCGTCCTTTAAGAGAATGGATGCCACCAGACTCGCGTTCCAACTCCTTAGCAACAGGTCGCCAAAGCCTCAAATTTTATCGAGAATTAGGGTCATCGAGTTCGAAGGCAGTGAGGGCACTAAAGAATTTACAAGGCATTTAAACTGTATTGCCGCCGCATTAAATTCACACATTTCTGCTAAGGCTGTTTATGAAGACTCTTCTGATCACTAATTCCTTATTGTTTTTCTTCAGTGTCTCACAACTACAATCAACACATTTGCGTCTGCTACAACAATGTATAGTAGTAACCTCGCAGAGTAACTTAGAAATGAGCGAATGGCTCCGGAGCAAAGGATACAAATATATCCTAACAGGGAAACTCGCCCAAGACCCCTTGGAACATCACTTCGGAATTTTGTCTTCACTCAGTTCAGATGACCATCCTTCGACGATAGATTTCCTCCATATGCATTTACTACGAAGCAGATCCTTCTTAACACTGCTGGAAACTCTGAAATGAAAAGTGATGATGAACTACTCACATCGTTTGTGAACCAAATGCGAACATTAGCGCGAAATGTGGAATTACTCAACAAGACAATTAGAAGTCTGTAGAAACCTGTATAAAAGAAAAAAAAAATGTTATTCTTGAAAAAATACATGGTCAATACTGGGAAAGTGTTGTGCCCGAGTTGGTGAATACCACTGCTGCTGCGTTGATTGACATGTTTAGTGTATTATGTGACCGGTTATGTAGTAAATCATTCCTCTAAGTTTATTGCGTGTACACTCTGTGCCCTTCGACAGGAATGTAATAGGTCTCATTGTGCAGCTCTCACCCAAATCAAGGACTACCGATCAGGTAGGAACGTCAGTTTTTTAAACCATCCCTCCTAAGCCGTGTATGACGAACTTATTCAAACAGAATTGAAAATTAAAGAAAAGATTAGCTCAGGAAGTGCAATGTGGGATGAGCTCTATCTTGACGCTCTTTCGATCCAGTCTTCGGGAACAGGTTGTTGCAGGGAACACATCATCGATATTATTCCGAAATTAGTCTACCACTATTTAAAGTGCCGATTCTTCTTCAGGAGAAAGTAAATCCGAAGATTTTTACAAGCTCGAAAATCCGTCAAGTCATCTCGCAAACTCTCAAAGGTAGCGAGCAACTAATCATGGTGAGTAATTTAATTCATTTATAGGCACGTAAAATATTATTCAACTCTTTATTTACTAGCATTTCGTAGGTTTTTCTGTCCCTGAATTCGCAACTTGTTACGAAAAGATTATTTAAATACTGAACGTATAATTGCTTTCACAACGTTTCAGATCCCATTGTATTTTCTGTTACGAACGTTCATAATAGTCATACCTGATAGAAGACTATTAATTATGAATGAGAGACTATAAAGCTATTTCTTAAGTTCGAATAGCCGGGTTAAATGGAATAAATTTGCTTTTAAAAAGGACTACATTCAGCGTAACATGTACTCTGAATTCCTTCCGAGTCCGCGCTTAGCAGTAACAGCGCCGCGTTGCGGCGGATCCGTGTAAACTCACAGAGTGCGTACACTATTTCTTCTATTCGTCCTGCCTCAACTAACCTTGTCACATACCTCGATCTCATGTCACTTAAGCTATCCCCATTTAACCTAATTCATAACTGTGGTCTTCATACATATTTAAAACTCAAATTAAATATAAATAAAAAGAAACAACGAACATACACACATTACCGATATTCTATAGGCTAATAGACCCGCAAATCATTTCCTTCTGTATAAAATTTATGCAAAGTAATTAAAAACTTACCATTGTCGAATGAAACTGCCGCCGTTTCTTCCTGAAGGTCATCTGAAGGTGGAAGAATTCATTTTACGCACAGCAGCTTCTACATAAGTTACGTTGATTCTGTTCACAAAGTCCATTTCCCAACGTCGGGAGAGGACTAACAGTAGTCTTTCGAAATACTAGCGTATAAATCTTGACGTTATGCATTAACATACCGACACACTTCCAAGCAAATGCACTTTACCATTAATATGGTACCAAGTCATAAAAAAATGCTTTGCCGAATGATATTGCACGAGTCAATGTTTTTCACGTTATAATTCACTCCCTCCTTCGTAACATGTCTCAGGTTAAATGTCATCATTTAGCCTACATTACTGTAAGTTCTCAGCTTGGCATTGTACATACACACGATGAGTACAATTTTATTAAAACACAGCTGCTTAATATTTTCCGCTACACACTATACGCAATGCCTCAACTCATAACCATGAAAGCACCAATTGTCATACGCTGATGGTAGAGTCAGCTGATCTGTTTTGTGCAACGTCACTGGTTCACATACAAAATCAGTCTCCCGGGCTTTTAGGACTATAAAAAATTATAATATCAGAACATTAAACTTGTCAATACTTGAATTTACAACAATGTAATGCAATTTCGTTGAATAGGCTATATTAAGAAACAATCTCTCTCAATCACAAAAACGTATTTTGCATCTTCCGATATACAGTATATAACAGTCTTGTTCGTACAGCCGTTATTTTGTGATAATGTACGTTTTAACTGTCAAATACGATAAATATTTTGTTTTCTTCTTCACGTATATAATTGTGTGCAGTTTATTCATAACATTCACCATTACATTTAATCATAATATATCTTTAAAACGTTTGTTATTTTAAAAAGAAATCTTCATTATTCGTTGTGTTCCGTATGCAACTTTTCTGTTCGTACATTTACAAGTCTTGCCCCATCTCACCGTTTCAAAATACGCTAACCGGTTCGTGCTTGCTACTGCTGAGTGGTGGCTGCCCTTGTTTACATTTTTACTTTGCAAGCATGACAGTAGTGCGACAGTAGTGTACAAGATGGCGAAGCGAAAGCAGCTTTCAGAATATCTTAAGAAAGTTACTGCTCAACTTATCCTTAAAGGCAAGTCTTTAAGGGAAATAAGTAAAATTGTTGGATATACACATTCAATAGTTCAGCATATTGTAAACAAATTTAATTATGAAGGGTCTTGGAAGAATTTTAGGCGAAAACCAAAAGAAAGAGAACTAAATGAAAAGGAAGAAAGATACATTGTACAACAAATTAGTCGTTACCCTAGGTTAAGTGTTGAAAAACTGCGTTCACAAGTACAGGGACATCACTTTATTTTTACCAACATTTTTAACATTAACCTGGCTATACTCGGAAACACTGTTGCCCCCTTCCATTACAGGAGTTTGATGTTACTAGTGCAATATGTAAACAAATCATTTTACTAGGTATAGGAGGAGAGAAAAGTAGTGTATCCATTTATGTTGTAGGGAAATACGATATTACTATTTTCAGTTTGATCATCACTTTTACGGAATTTATCAAAATACAGTAGAGTAGTAACATTTTTTTTTCAAAAACTCGACTTTTCAGGCGGCTATGTTCGTTATGTAATGTCTACTTTATTTAGCATATTAATTATTGATGTTATCATACAATATAGAGAGTGCATTTAAATTGAGAGGGTCATAAGTAAAGGGCTGTAAGTGCACTTAAGTTACTTTTGAGAAAATGGGGTTTAAATATTTAAGCTTTCGTAAAATCGGTGAAATTTTTTATTTAAATTTTAATGTGAGATGCGATTAAAATATCCCTTTACCACTAAAATTTTAGATACTTTTGCTTACACTGGATGCACTTAACTCACAAATATCATTAGCATTCCTTTGCTTCTAGCCACCTCAATTTAAAAAAAGCTAATCTGAATTTTTAAACAAGTTGCTGAAAATGGTTGCCGTTCATTACAATGCAGGCTTAAATTCTTTACGCATATTATTAAAAACATTTTGAAGCATATTCTCTGAAATTGAATTTATCGTTTCTTGAATATAATTTTTAGTACGATATTATTAATATAGGTTCTTTATTCTATAGAAAACGCAATCATATTTCTGAAACACATTATACACTGCAGTGTTTACTACACTGCTTGAAGACTTCGAATGCAACAGCGGCCGTAAGTTTGTGTGTCTGACGGGAGCAAGGACATTAGTGAAGGGGTGGGAGTGAAGTACATTCAGAAATGCAGGTACAATAAAAATGCAAGTAAAAATAAAATGATGTCCCTGTACAAGACACTATAGGAAAAGAAATGTCTAACCAGACCATTCGTAGTGTATTGTGAAAACACGGATATTATGACGGGGTTTCATGTAAGAAACCTTTTATTAGTGAGTCAAATAGAATAAAAAGACTTCTATTTGCAAACGAACACGTTTCTAAAGAGGAGGACTATTGGGATCGTGTAATATGGTCCGACGAGACGAAGACAAATCTTTTGAGCCCAGATGGTTGCAACAGAGTGTGGAGGAAGGCAAACTATGCCTTTAGGAAAGAAAATACTATTCCTATTGTAAAACGCGGAGGTGATTCCATCATGATATTGGTCTGTATGTCTTCTTCTGGAGTCGGAAACGTACACTTCATTGATGAGAATTATGTATAAAATGACGTACAAGAGTATTTTTGTGACAAATTTGAAAGAAAGCGCTAAAAAAAAATCTGCTTCCAGGGTAATTATATATTTCAACATGATAACGACCCTAAACACAGCGCTGAAATCGTCAAGACCAGGCTCATTTGGCACATTCCCCATCAACTCAAAATGCTTCAATCAGGGGACTTAAATTCTATCAAACATTTGTGGCCAATTTTGAAAAGGAGGGTACAAAATAGCAAGGTAACATCCTTTCCGGAGCTTAAAAGAATAATGGCACAAGAATGGCAGAATATCACCCCAGAGGTTTGCGAGGTTGAAAAGAAGATGTGAGGAGATTATTAAAGCAAAGAATATGTTACAAGATATTAATTTTGTGTAATAATTGGCAATTAAGGCTTTGAAAAGTACAAAATGATTAGATGTACGAAGAGAAAAGTTGCATAAAATGTGCACTTTTTTTTTATTTTGTATGTTTATTTATACTGATTTGAAAAATTTGATGAACCTTATTTTATATCCTGAAAAGAAGATATTGTTTTTTTCATATTTTAATTTAACCTATTAAAATAAATTATATTTTCGTTAACGAAATTACATAATTTTAATAACAATATTACTGTACGAACAAGATTGTTACATACTCTACATACTGCGCAGTGCAACTACAAAAATAAAAGCAGAAAGTTGAAGGCTGAATGAAGTTATCTCCAAAATCAGACCACGATCATTAGTTCGCAATAAAGTCAGTCTTTCATTCTTCCAGAATTACATCAAGTTAGAATCATTTATTGCATTGTGAATGTCTAAATAAAGTCTAGTAGAACAACACACATCACCTTGTCCAGCTGATCAAAGTGTCTGGTAGCAAGCATTACCAATCTTATATCGCGTAACAAAATGCTGCATGCAGAAAACTGCTACGAGCAGTAATATACAGATTATAAAAGCTATTACACTACAATCACTGCAGTAAACAGTTGCATGATTGCTGTATCTTCACAAATTAACCTAGATACGAAGTTGTAGCTATTTTATAATATAGACACACCGAATTAAATAAAATGAAAATCGAATACTGTAATACCCAAGACTTAACTCCTATTTACGCATTAATATACAGTGTTGATAATATTGAAATAAGCACTGAAAATGGATTCCACTTCTAAGAATACGCACAACATCGAAACCAATGCCCAATTCGCACATACACACGGTTTTCGCTTCATTTTTTTTTTATGTTTCTGTATTCAAACACACTAGATCATGAAATTAATAAATATATCTACAGATCACATACAGACACTGAAATACCAATAGCCCGTGAAATGTCCACACAGAACAAGATTATGTAAATAATACACGATTTACAGAGACAGATTTATTCTTTCTGTCCCAGACAAACGAGATCGCCTGTCTGCCCACAGTATTCTCTATGCTGTGGTCTGACCAGAACCACAGTCTAGTATATATAGTCACGAAGCTTGAGTTGATGAGGGTACTAGGAACAATAGACTGTGCCGGTACTATTTCGCATTGTCTGTAATGAAGCGATAGTAGCGATCCTAGTGGTTAGCAACTATCTATGGATGCATATTCCCTACGTATTGTGCTTCGTGACTTTGCCAGAACTGACTAGTCGCAAATTTCAGCAACGCCTCTACTGCAACCTACATCACAGTGGTGGTCAATTAAAGTCAAAGACGTTGTAGTTATATATCTAGACACACAATTGGCGCTGGTGTCGTGTACAAATTTGAAACCTCTCGCGCAAGTTCGCGCGACGCCATGCTTGGGGAGCACGAATGATTGTTTCTATAAAGCATTCGGTGTTTAGAAAATACCATTGAGTATATAGGCGTTTTCTTAGTGGATTTCCTCCTTCACTGTAATGTAACTAAACTTATTTAAGTATTTTCTAACGTCTAATTTAAAATAACAGAAGTAAGTCTTAATATTGTACCTAACTAAGCATTGTTTTAAATATAAACGCTTTATATTGCTCATAAATAGACTTATTAGTTTATTTCTATTTCCTATGACCGAATGCATGGAATATTTTTACTTATGTTATTTTATATACGTTAGAAAATACGTACATAATTTATTTAAATTATATTACAAAGAGAGGGATGTCCGCTAAAAATATCTATATACCCAATGGTAATTTCCAGACATCATTCTCAATGACACAATATTGTCAAAATGTGATTGTATTCATTGCTGGCTTAGTTGTTAAATCGTTAAGAAAAATATGGTGTAATAAATCTAAAGACTCAATTTATGGTACGTAGTCTGCCAGCAGTAAACAAAATCTCTTTTATTTTTTTTAACGAAAGAATAATGGGAGTCTTGTCATGCCGCTTAAGTGAAAGAGCGATTATACAGATGTTGACAGTTCAATTGCATATTACCACGCACTCTTACATCGTATGGAAACAATGTGCTCTAGAAGTAGAACATTTGTACAATCTTTCTACACTTTAGGAACATATTTTAGAAAATGGATTCCAGATTCCTCCCGAGAATCATATTTTAACTTATTAAACTGACCATAAAAGTACATAAAGATACTGACGTAGCTCAGCGGGCTAAGAACTGTCGGTCCGGAGTCGCGCTCGGTCGCGGGTTCGATTCCCGCTGATTTCCCGGTTGGGTTTTTTCTTATATCCCCAACCGTAAGGTGAATGTCAGATAATCTATGGCGGATCCTTGGCCTCGTCTTGCCAAATATTATCTCGCCATCATCAATACCATCGATGCTAAATAATCTAGTAGTTGATACAGCGTCATTAAATAACCAAACAAAATAAAGTACAGTGAAACCTGTCTAAAGCGGCCATCTGAAGCTACCTTGTAAAATGGCCGTTTTATCAGGTGGCCGCTTGATTAAGGTTGCGGTTTTTTATGAATCAGCATGAAAATACCGAATTTCATTGACTTTTTAGTTTCTGTGCGCGTACAACAATCGTGCATATTAATGTCAGCCTCTTCCATTCTTGCAACTAGCCTTTTCAAATCTGGATAATACCTTGATCAAGGGGCTGGAAATGTGATATCGTATTTGGGGGAAGAAACACCAATTTCACGGATCACATTGCGATAAAGTTTTGTTAGGGAGGCCCCTGAAAAAAAAAAAAACTGTTTCGTTAACATTGTAAATATCTCTGAGTTTATATTCCGCAAGAACTGAAGGCAGTCTATTTTTTCCATTCTTCAATAACATTGGTTGCAATGTCACCTCCTTCACCAGACAGAACGAAATGCAATGTTATGCCGTTTTCTAAAGCACTCTAACCACCATTACTAGCAACAAAATTGCTTACATTGAGTTCTTTGGTAATTTCAAGAGCTTTCTCTTGAATCATAGGCCCACTTACTGGCAAGTTCTTCGCCTTCGCACACTTGAACCATTCGTAAGCGAAATCATTCACATTACTAAACACAGATTCTCTCTTCCTTTTTTGGCCGCCACGCATATTTTTCTCACATTATTTTAATATTTCATTTTTATTCTTAATTATACCGTTTATTTGTGTCCTTCAACATTTTAATGTTTCTGCAATTTTTCTCGCATATGTTCCCTTCTCACTTTCTTCAATCATTTTTCGTCTCACCTTTAAACTTAACACCACTCTAGACCAGCGGTTCCCAAAGTGGGCTCCGCGAATGATTCTCAGGGGCTCCGTTCGCGGAAGTTATGAAGATGACAAAAATTGCTAATTCCATCTAGTCTCTAGCGGGAAAAACGGAAACTACTTCCATCAAGCGAAAAATACTTTCTGAGAAAGTAGTTTGCGTTCTTCTTGCTACATGGAAGCATTAATATTAGATCTACTCGTCACTGGAACTATCTCGATATTTCTTGCTTTCCAAGTACTCAATGATTCTCGAAATTTATTTTATTTTTTATATACCGAGCAGGCAGCGTTTGTTATTCGTAATACATGGAATCTACAATCTATTGACATTACCCCCAATGTATATATATATATATATATATACTGTATACCTGCATGTTAATTTGGTAGCAGATGTGTTAGCTAAACTTTCGTTGACCGGAACTGTGGCTTAAGACGGGCTCCACAAAACCTAAGAGTCATTAGCCATCAACCAGTGCTCAGTCAAAGGGAGATAACAACAGCTATAACCTTAATTCAAAGAAGACAGTGCGAATTCCTGGGAATTGAGTTAGGAATATGTTGAGCATTATCCTGTCTCAGAGTCTCCGATGCCTAGTGTAGAGGTATTGAAAGTAACAAACGAAAATATTGCGATTTATATTTGGACATGGGATTCACTGAGTTTGCTTATTAACGTCCACAGTGTGTGATATGAACAAAGTTTTTCCCAATAGTTCTATGTTCCCTGCCAAGCTTAGACGGCATTTCTCAATTCAAAAAATCACAAATAAAGCTGCAGACTACTTCGAAAGAAAAAGTGACGAACTCCATGCAGTTCAGACAAAATTTTACCTCTTGTAAAAACAAACAACGAGAAAGCACTGAAAACGTACTTGGTTAGTCATGACCAGACTTGGTGGTAAACCTCACCCTTGCTGAAACTCTTATGAAACCACTTTTAGTGAAGGTAGTGAAGTGCATGGTGGACGAGAAAACTGCAAACTTGATTTCCAGTGTGTCCCTATCAAATAACACTCCATAATCGAATCCAGAATCTATGAAAAGACGTAAAAATATCATGATTTCTCGTATCAGTTAAACGAAATTTTCGTTACAATTTGAAAAATCCACGGTCTTTGCCGGATTATCTATGTTAATGATGTTTGTGCGTTGTGAATTTTCAGGTTCTTTCATGAAATATTTTGTTCTGCAGCCATTGCCATCCTCTACAAGCGGTACTGAATTTTTTTTTTCTTCTACATTGAAAACTCGATACCGTGGAACAATTGCATTGACGTGTGCACGGATGGAGCAAAGGCCATGGTAGGTCCTGTTGCTGGCGCTGTTACAAGGATCAAGAAAGTTTAAAAAATTGAAAAGTAGTCACTGTGTACTACACCAACACGCCCTCGCAACTAAAAAATGCTAGCGTTATTAAAGCGGGTACTAGACAACACCGTCAAAATTATCAACTTTGTTAAGGCACGACCTTCTAAGTGTAGGCTACTTAAAATCCTGTGTGAAGATATGGGAACTCATTGTTAGTAATATTACACGCAGAAGTGCGATGGTTGTCGCCCGGTAAAGCGTTGTCCCGATTACATGAACTTCGAACGGAAGTTTCTTCACTTTTGAATTACCAAAACAGTTTGCTAGCAGATTATTTGAATGATCAGAAATGGTTGTACAAATTATGTTACTTGGCAAACATTTTTCAAAAATGAATTCAGCACATACATAGGGTAGAGTGGCATAAATCGCACCACTTCCTAAATGGCACCACTGCTAGTTTAAAACAAGTTACTCTAGTAATGTGGCATTTAGTGGTATTGTTACAATCTACCATATGAACTTCCACCATGCCTCTTGATTTCTGTCACTTCTTTGTGTCTGCAGCGTGTTGATAGTGTATCTAATATAATCGCTCAGGTGGATGTATATTTAGCTAACATTTTGTAACTAAATAACGGATTTGTATGCAAAGCAATCCATAATCTTAAGATGTTATTAGTTTAAAGAGATATTAAAGAACATTTAACTTAGTACGATTTTCGAACATGTGCTTATTATAGGCTAGAATGAAAGAAATAATAACTTATGACGTAGTTTCTCAATTCGCACCACTTTGTAGGTGCCTAATTCGCACTGGTGCGGTATGAGCAACTGTAGCAATTCTAACCTTACAAAAGAAGTCCCCAAAAACTTCAGCTGAACGAGGAATGCATCAGGTGGGTGCAATATCAAGCGGTGGGAAGGGCGTTAATACAATAAGTGTGTGTTGTACAAGCGCACCAGATATTTTGTGCCGCCTATGATAATTATTAAACGTCAAAGAATGCTTCCTACATTATCAGCTGGTGCTACTCCAAGATCGTTAGTTGTTTGCTCTGAGTCAGGTTACATCAACAGTGAACTATTTGTCGAATAGCTCAAACATTTTATTTGCCACTAAAACCTGCCATAGAAAAAAATGCTGCTTCTGTATGTCCACCTCCATTCCAAAAAATTAGTAGCTGTTAGATTATCTCAGGAAAATGGTGTGCTCTTGCTTCAGATTCCTCGTCATAATACTCATAAACCCAGCCTTTAGATGTTTCTATCTTCAAGCCATTTCAGACAGCGTATATCATGAAGCAATTCTTCGGTGGCTTCGAGATAATCGTGGAGAAAAGGTGACGCAGTTTACATTCTGAACTGCCTGGTGAAGCACATGGCAAATGTGTAACAAAAAAAAAAGCGCATTGAGGCAGTTTAAATAGTTGGTAATTTATGCTCTATTTTTTCAATTTCATTTCGAGAAGCGTTATTCTCTTTCATTAATTTCAATAAAACTTATATTTTTCATTTATTACATTATTCATATTAAATACTTTTCAATATGTTCAATATTAAAAGCTTTCTTTCATCCTGTTCCCTGCAGATAAAGAGGTGCGATTTAAGAAACCGCAAGTGCTATTTAGGAAACTAGTTGCCCAAATGGCACCACTGACAAACGTTTCGAAAATGTCATTCTAATTTTAAAATATTAAATCAAATTCAAGGATTCTTTTCTGAATGAAAGTTAAATGTTCTGGGAATGTATTTCTGTAAAGAAATGTAGAAAATAAAAACTGTATTGTTCAATAAAAATTTTAAATGCTAAAGTGGTGCGATATAGGCAAAATTATCCTACAAAGTAAACGGAAGACTATATTCGATTGTCGCACTGACGAAAAAGATAGCGTTCTACATAGAAAGCGTCGACAATAAGGATTTTACGTTTCTCATTGACTTCCAACTTGATAGAAGAAAATAACATAACAATGAATGTCTCATTCATAGCAATAATGAAAGAACTCCTTGACAATTTGCTTCAAAATATGATTCATACTTTCCAAGGGACACTCAGGAATCGATTCTAAAGAAATATGAGTGGATTGTAGATCCATTTGCAGTAATGTCAAACCAACACCCCTCACTGCTACAGATATGAGGTCCTTATAGACATGGTTTCGAACAGCCACTGTTAGGCATCATTTAAAAGCAAACCACTTCCCAAATTTTGGGTTAAGTTAGGGGAGGATCTATTGATATTAAGTTCAAAAGCTAAATTTCTCTCACTGCCTTTTGGTACTGTGTACGACCTTTTCGAGGTACACGGCTACAGAAACAAAATATCGAACTTGTTTGGACACAGAAGACGATATACGTCTTCAACTGACTTCTATGACACCGGACATTGACAAACTCTGTCGCAAGAAACAGGCACATTCTTCACATTAACTTCGGGTGTACATGTAACATTGTAAATTTTTTTTAATATCTTAATTACTTCTTAATATAATTTTGTAGATTTAAATAAATTATATCCAGTACTTTTTTATTATTGTTTCCTTCATTACTATATATATATATATATATATATATATATATTTCCGTTTATGTATCGTGTGAAATATGCTTCATAGAACGTAGACATAAAACTAGGAAGTAAACATTTCTTGGGGCTCCACGAGAAACTTTTGCTTCAAAAAGGGCTCCGTGGCTGAAAAAGTTTGGGAACCGCTGCTCTAGATTATTGTTAGACATGATTTCTCTCTCAAACTAACTGCACAGTTCCTCTGAATCAACTGAATGAAAAAAAGAAAATTTCGTGAAAGCTGGTCCAAATAGAGAAAGGTAGAAAGAGGAGAAAAAAATATAAAAAAATTCGAATGGTTAACTACAGACCTAAAACATACTGTGACATTTTCGATAGAAAAAGTCCGTGTTTCAATCCTTTAAAAACGAGTAAGAATTTATAGCTGTGCAAGGTCGGAGTGGAAAGTGACAAGAGAGTCATAAAACAGTAACCAACTAACCCCAAGATATGGAGGGTGTACTGTTGTACACTTAGCTATTGTCCTTGTGATATTACTTCCTGTTCTTAACCTTCGAAAAAATAGGTCAGACAGTATTCGTGAAAAGATTTTTTGCTGAACAGTGACTGTTGTAGTCAGGTTCCAATCCAAACAGAGCCCGGCCGTGGCCGGCGCGTGAGGTGGCTGCTAAATAAAGAGAGAATTTGTATTGGTCTTATGGAAAATCCAATTGGCTCCAGAGAAAATTGGCCTTTTGGCCAGGTGACCGTTTAAATGAAGTGAGCGCAAAGACAGGTTTCACTGTACTACATAAAGAGCAGATGTTAGCACACAGCTTATGGTTACCAGTACAACACGACTTTACATAAATATGTTGTAAGCAGGGGCGGCTTTCGAAGAGGGGCTGCGGAGCTGCAGCACCCCCAGACATTTGTGGCTCTTGTCTCGTTTTATGTTGTGAAATACATTTATTATACAGTCTCTATTTAGCGGCTCGAATTTTAAAAAAAGTTTCACTCTCAATGACATGCACGCAATCGTTAGTGAAGTCACTTCCTCCCCTGGTACTGCCAGAGCGAAACCAGAGACAAGGACTATAGGGTAAAGCCACTTCCTCCCCTGGAGCTGCCAGTCTCGTCTCGGATGCTTTGCGCGTTAGTTTTACCCCTCCTCCCTGCTGCCTCTGGCCGTGAATCCAGAGTTTCCAGGCGCTGCAAAATTTGCAGCAGTTTGTCAGTAGCTCGCAGTTTTAAATACAGTTTCTTTAATGTTGTGAGTATAACAAGTGCAACAATGTTTAATTCTGTACAATATTTACAGTCTATTCAGTTCAGTATCTTAACAATTCAGGAGAAATGTGAAATTAAGTGCTCATCAGTTGAATCTCATAATGGAAAGAGCCGCTAAACAAAATACAAAGGCTCGCATATTTTTTGATAATTTACCCAGTATCTCTGCTTTCTTCTCTCGATCTCCACACAGTCTGTATTAGATTAATGTGTTTCAAAGACAATTCCATCAGCTGGGGCAACAAGATGGATTTAAAATAAGAACAGTAAATGTTGTTCATGAGAAGAAGGAGCCATTGCTAGAATGTTTTCAAACCATAATGGAATCTGAAACATTTAACATCACAATAAATGAGGCAAGCGCCCTGATGCGTACTCTTGAATATCCTGAATTCAGTTTCTGGCTCAGTTATTTTTTTCATTTATTGTATCATGTATATACATTATACAACCAACTACAACATCGCCAGTTAGATATTTCTAAGGTTCAAATCTGCATATAAAAATTAAATTATGGTTTATTTAACGACACTCGGAACTGCAGAGGTTATATCAGCGTCCCCGGTGTGCCGGAATTTTGTCCGCAGGATTCTTTTAAATGCCAGTAAATCTACTAACATGAGCCTGTCTCATTTAAACACAACTTACAAGGTAAGGCGCATGGAACTAATCTTTAAATAAAGTAAGTTGCTTGGTTTATTTTTGTATGCAGCCCCCCTTAATTCAATACCCACGAGCCGCCACTGGTTGTAAGACAATATTTAACGGAGTCAATAATAATAATAATAATAATAATAATAATAATAATAATAATGAATCAATAGGCAAGATGTTCTGTACACTAGGCCTGAGTTCTATTAAATTGACTAATTCATGCATGTAACGTTTATTTCATTCTACAGTTGTGATAATAAGTTATTGCACGGTAGGTATACTTATATTTCTAGGTACGTGTTTCTATTTTACAGGTGTAGGCCTATATTATGTGATATGGAAGCGAATAAATAATAATTGTTCATTTCTCGTCCATATCAAAGCAAACGTGTTTACAATATAGGCCTAATGTAACGTGTTACACAGGCAGTGTTTTGTTAATAATAGTTAATACTAATAATTTTCTTTTCATCTGCTGAACTATTACTACAATATGCATTTGTATTTCTGTTCGCCCTATATGTTGCCAAATAACTATACAACATCTTTAGTTACGGTATCAAATTGTTACATTTTTCTTTCGTTTCATGTCAAACTAACGGTAACTAAGCTTAATTATGTCTTCAACGTGGTCGCTTTAAATGTTAATAAGATTTTTTTTTTCATTTATCCATTCAGATTGATTTATGAGAGACACCAAACATATATATTACACATTCAGCATTGTATAGTGCAGCCGTCTGCTAGCCGGTGCTTCTCCCAAAGCATGGCGGCGGACGCAAGCTTCAATTTGTCCCTACGCTAAACTTCTGCGCAGCCTCGGCTGTAGGGGCTCGATTAAGGTGTTGCTACTAATTGTTGGATGACCCAAGTACAGTCTTAGGAAAAAGTTTTTCATACAGATACTTCCGAAGTCCCAGAAAGGAGACAGTTTGCTTGACCAAACATATAAGAAGACAAAACTAATTTTATTACCTCAACTAGTCCTTTTGTGAACTAGGCCGCTCGTCCTCTGATCCTGTGCACTGCCTCCTTTCTGGGGCTTATAAAAATTCTTTTTATGCAAAACTACCATATAAATTTATGTTACCAGATTATTTTCACAATTTCTGGGGATAGATATTGACATATGAATAAACTGCTTTTAGCATTTACATAGACATCCAACAAGGAAAACTCAGTGCGCAGAAACCAGCGGGCGTGACTGTCTCGCTCAGATAACGTATGCTCTCAAGCCTACTGCAGGGGAGTAAGAGGGGTATAGCATGCGCGCCGCGTGGAGTCCGAGCTGAGTTTTGCTTGTAGGATATCTATAGTTAGCCATTCACTTATATATTTTTGCACACTTTAAAGAATCAAATACTCATTCTATTTACACGCAAAAAATATTAATTCTATTGGTATTTTCAGAACAGTGAAGTGGAGTAACGGTCAGCGCGTCTGGTTGCGAAACCAGGTGGCCCGGGTTCGATTTCCGGTCGGGGCAAGTTACCTGGTTGAGGTTTTTTCCGGGGTTTTCCCTAAACCCAATATGAGCAAATGCTGGGTAACTTTCGGTGTTGAACCCCGGACTCATTTCACCGGCATTATCACCTTCATCTCATTCAGACGCTAAATAACCTTAGATGTTGATAAAGCGTCGTAAAATAACCTACTACTGAAAAAAAAAACAGTCAATTTTTTTAAGCAGGTATTCTCCGGATTCTCAATTTTGCAACAAACTTCTGATAGGCCCTTGTTAAAATATGTTAAGACAACAAACATAATTGGAACAGTTTCTAAACTCATTCTGGATTTATGGATGTCCACATCAGGTCCATTAAAGCAAAAACTCTCTCCACTGAAGCATTACTTCCAGGAAGACAAAGAAATAGTTCAATCAATTTTTTAAGTTGTGCAAAGGGAATAATTTTCTCAGGGAAAAATTAAAAAATTTCACTCCATTTTGAGCGAGGATCAGCATTTTTTCAATCCATTTTTCTATTTTCTCTGGAGTTACATATTTCTTCAAATATGAAATTTCATCAAATAAATTAGTTCATCCATGTCAAGTAAGGTGAATTGGGGTAAGTGCAATTCTGGGGCAAGTGTAACTTCAGTCCATATCTCTGTAGTTCATTTGAGATTCGTCCTGCCATCTCGGGGAGTGTTAATCTTATTCCCTGAACACCGTTTATTGCCGAAATACGTAAATTATCAAAAGGAATTAATAAAATAAAATTTGAAACATGCATTTGAGTTCGAAGAACAGAGAATACGCACTTGCCCCTTGATTATGTTCTATCCTGTACTACGGAAAGTTACAGCCTGGAGATTCTCTTGTCCCATATCACGGCGCAACTGCATGCCCTCAACATTATAATTGTACTTACTTGTTTCATAAAAGATGCTTCGACCATTTACACAACTGACAAGATGAAAATACACAAAATTAATATACCAATAAAGTCTTATTTTAAAATTACAAAGGGTTCAGGTGTTACTATGCATCAAAGTTGAACTTTCATATTTAGGGGATGCCAGTACCACCGTTTCTGGCGTGTGAAATAAGTAATGGGAACATTGAGAGCGAGTATCTTATCTTTGCCACAAAATGTGGACGAGAAAGCTGACAAATGTGATTGGCAGATTGCTGACATCCCATCTGTTTAGGAGATGGTACCACTCTCAGGCGAAGTGGCAACAGATGCCCCTCACTGGACACACCCCCAGAAACGCGAAGTGTGTCTTGCCTTTGACGCAGCGGGTAGATTTCTGATGTGACGTGTTGGGTTATTTATTTTATTGGGTTATTTTACGACGCTGTATCAACATCTAAGGTTATTTAGCGTCTGAACGGAATGGTGATAATGCCGGTGAAATGAGTCCGGGGTCCAGCACTTAACGTTTCCCAGCATTTGCTCGTATTGGGTTGAGGGAAAACTCCGGAAAAAACCTCAACCAGGTAACTTGCCCCGACCGGGATTCGAACCCGCGCCACCTGGTTTCGCGGCCAGACGCGCTGACCGTTACTCCAGAGGTGTGGACACGTGTTGGGTAGTACCGTTCTCAGCTACACTGGCAATAAATGCTCACTGATTGGGTTTTTACTCAAGGACATGCGATAAAAATGCTGGCACTGGCTATAGCCCAACTTACCTTTCATCCATATTTAAAAGAAAAGAAACTAAAGAAAAAAAACTTTTAAATTTCACTCCATTTTGAGCGAAGATAAGCATTGTTTTCAATCCATTTTGCTATTTTCTCTGGACTCACATATTTCTTCAAGTATGAAATTTCATCAAATAAATTATTTCATCCATGTCAAGTAAATCTATATTTTTGAAAGAAAAAAAAAACTAACGAATTGTCTCTTCAAATTTTTCTCTATCTGCAGGAGATCTCAGCAATATACAGTACATTCAACATATATCCTATCTCGTGCCTGAATACTCCAGGCACTGGGATATTCAACAGTACTTTCATAATTATTTACACCGTGATTCAAAATGAAAGAGCTGATTTCAATTTTTATTACAGACAAACTATCAAAAATAAAACACATAGCGCATGTCACTAGATAGAGGAAGGTTCAAAGTTTTATCCTACAGGCACTGTACACTCAACATGAGCACCTTGTGTTGCGCGAGAAATATCGAGACGGTAGTCCAGTTCATTCCACACATGCATCAATTTATTGAATTGACAGCTTCCACAATTCGATTTCTCAGATCTTCAAGAGTAGCTGCCAAAGGTGTGACAAACACTGTGTCTTTTATGTAACCCCACAGATAAAAATCACAGGGAGTAAGGTTTGGTGACCTGGGAGGCCAAAAACAATGAACAAGATGTTGTCCACCTCTTCCAATCCAACGTTGTGGAATGGTGATGTTCAAATAATGCCATACCTCAAGGTGAAAATGAGGCGGGATGCCATCTTGCAAGAAAATGAAGTAATTGGAATCTTCATGAAGTTGAGGAAACAACCAGTTTTGCAGCATGATATCTCGCCAATTCCAACACACAAAATGATTTTTCCTACGGTGTAGTAGCCATGTTGCTATAAACAAACAACAGGGCAGTTTTGTTCAAACTTTGAACCTTCCTCTATTCAGTAACATGCGCAATGTGTTTCTGTCTTTGATAGTTTGTCTGCAATACAAAATTGAAATCTGCTCTTTCATTTTGAATCACGGTGTATAATAATATCTGGGAATATCAGAGGAGAAATTATTAAATTCGGAGATGAATTTTGTTTGGGGACAAAAGGAAAAATTTGGAGACTTTTCTGAAAAAAGAGGATGTCTGGTAACCTTAGTATAAATTCACCTTCAGCATTTTCACTAAATGCTTACATGGACAGCAATGAGCAGTTATATGTTCTACTCAGTTCCCTCTTTCTTTGAACCAGCCAACCATCCACTCACAAATGCGCATAGTAAGAGTATTGCCTTTATGTAAACATACTTCAAGCCACATTAAACTGCGGTGCAGTTACTGAAGACTTACTTACTTACTGGCTTTTAAGGAACCCGGAGGTTCATTGCCGCCCTCACATAAGCCCGCCATTGGTCCCTATCCTGAGCAAGATTAATCCAGTCTCTACCATCATATTCCACCTCCCTCAAATCCATTTTAATATTATCTTCCCACCTACTGAAGACTACTTGATGAAATTAAGACGTTATTTATTTTAGTAATTTTGATCTGTAAGCAGTGCTTACATTGCTGAAGGTAAAACTTTACATCATTTTAACTACCATTATGCAGTAGAATTCCTCGTATGGGATGATATTGGTTAATACGGATTAAATCTTTAAGTTAAGAATTTCATTTACACTGAATAATTTTATCATGCAATTCGGTATATTATTTTGTATAGTGATGATTACATAGATGGAGATGTAAATATTAATCGATTCATTTTATTGGTTCTTATGTTTGTAATATCTATAATATTTTTAATTATTAGACCTAATACAATTAGAATTTTATTGGTCCGGCAACTGTGGGACAAAGCCAGTGCCGGATAACTGATTTTTCCGGATAATTGAAAAATATGTTTATAGGTTATATAAAAAAACACTATACTGCACAAATATTTTCTTTTCCATGTTGAAATTTAGTAATTTTAATATAAATAATTAAAAATAAAATTTTAAAATACGTACAATGTTTATATTTAATACTGTACATTCATCACTTCATAATAGCGTAAAAAGTACCAAAGTTTTCGTAATCCTATGACAATTTTAAATGGTGGTCATGTGAGTCATGTGACGTGAAGAGCAGTGTAGCCAACATCGCAACTATACTATGAAGTAGCGCTCGATGATTTGAGCGTAAGAACATTTCATTTGTGTTTCACGGAATCAGCACTTAGCGGTAATGGCCATGATACTATCCATCACTGGAATGAAATTTTTATGCGTTCTAGGGAGAGAGAATTTTACACTTTCGTATTTAGACTCATCCAACACCCCTTCGAAACGGGCGAGTTCAAGTGTTAAATTGAAAGGTATCGTCTCTGCGCATTGTTTGCAAAGTCCAAGTGACAGATTATCAATGCTACCCTCTACTCCAGAGACATACGGGTTTTTTGTCTATGTTTTCACGTGTGAACTGTAGAGTAGGGCAGACTGCCTCATATTATCGCCCGTTCTCGGTTGCATAATCTCCTAGGGTTATAGCTTCTGCTATATGATATTATGGATAGTCACGTATCAGAGATTGTTTAATATTAAGATTTATTGAAAATCATCTGTCAAGTGACGTTGATTACTGGGATTCGGATAATTGAAGTGAATGCCACTGTCTTGATAAAAATGAAACTGAATCAACAAAGCCTTCTTGACTAGTAACCGTCTACAGAGTTCAATGAAGATTCCATAGTTGGCACAACTGCCATCTAGCGTAATGGTGCAATAATACATTTGAAGACAGGTTTATTTTCGTAAGTGAATTAATATTTTATTGTATTGGAGTACTTTGTTACTTATAATCTTTATATACTTTCTTCTAATCGTGTAATAGTCAATTAAATCCCACTCGAGTTTTGATTTTCTCTAGATAAATCCAAACCTCTAGTGAGATTACTGTTGATAAAACCTTGAAATCCAATACATTTTAACTTCTATTCATTTATTAGGTCTAAATAAAAAGACTAATTTGCATTTTTCTATCAACACAAAAACGAAGGAATTAGGCCTACTAAAGAATGTTGTTGACTCATGTTTTATGAACTATCGGAAATCGAAAGTACGATTTGGAGCAATTTGTAATGCTGCAATTGTCACAATTATAAACAGCACACATACACACTGATATTTTAACACAGCACTAATTAATAAAACTATTAACTAGCCCAGCAACAATATACATTGCAGTTGATTACAGCTTGTTTCGCGAGTATCTCCACACCGGCAGGTAGGTAGCAGCACCAGCGTCATTCGCACGCAAAACTGCTAGCTGTCCGGTATTATTATAGTAAGGTATTTGATAAAACTGCGATTAAAGGGAGCAGTTTTCAAAAGATTCAGTAAAGAAGGCAGTTTTTGTTACCTGCAGGAATTAATTCCCAGTTTAACATATATGCAAATTTAAAGGAGGGTATTTTCGTTAGCCCATACATAAAGAAACTTTTAAAACACAAAGTTTTTTAAATTAAATGACCAAATGTGGCACTGGCGACCTGGCATGCTTGTAAGGCAGTGGTGGAAGAGTTCCTTGACCATAAGGAAGATGAACAATAGTGGATAGGCCTACCCACTACAGTTTTTTTTTTTAAAGAAATGGACTGTAGGATGCCATTGAAGGTACGTCATTTCCTCCATTCACACTTAGACTTTTTCCTTAAAATTTGAGTAGCCTATTGTTACTGATGAACAGGGAGAGCGTTTTCATCAGGAATGATTATTGCTGGTTTCTGCAGAGAGACAATATTTCTAACTACAACAGCATGTTTATCATCTTATAATAAAACTAACAATAATAATTCCTGCTTAGCGTCGATCTATTGTATTCCACGTGCTATAACCATTTAAATTACAGACAAGCCCTTCATACATGTCCCGTTCAGGAGAGCAAGTTTAGTTCGGTTTCATAAATTTTGTTTCATGTTTTAAAATACAATAAGTGTAAAGTTTATATGTACAGTATGTAAACATTAAATAAAAATTATATTTTTGATGACGTGGTACAAAATTTTGTCCAATATTCTTTTGAGAAGGTTAACTCCATATGTAGATGAAATTATTGGGGATCATCAGTGTGGTTTTAGGCGTAATAGATCAACTATTGACCAGATATTTTGTATTCGACAGATAATGGAGAAAAAATGGGAGTATAAGGGTACAGTGCATCATTTATTCATAGATTAAAAAAAAAACATGACTCGGTTAGGAGAGAAGTTTTATATGATATTCTTATTGAATTTGGTATTCCCAAGAAACTAGTTCGATTAATTAAAATGTGTCTCAGTGAAACGTACAACAGAGTCCGTATAGTTCAGTTTCTGTCAGATGAATTTCCAATTCACTGTGGGCTAAAGCAAGGAGATGCACTATCACCTTTACTTTCTAACTTTGCTCTAGGAAAGTCCAGGTTAACAGAGGGGGTTTGGAATTGAACGGGTTACATCACTGCTTGTATATGCGGATGACGTGAATATGTTAGGAGAAAATCCACAACGATTAAGGAAAACACGGGGATTTTACTGGAAGCAAGTATAGATATAGGTTTGGAAGTAAATCCCGAAAAGACAAAGTATATGATTATGTCTCGTGACGAGAATATTGTACGAAATGGAAATATAAAAATTGGAAATTTATCTTTCGAAGAGGTGAAGAAGTTCAAATATCCTGAAGCAACAGTAACAAATATAAATGACACTCGGGAGGAAATTAAACACAGAATAAATATGGGAAATGCCTGTTATTATTCAGTTGAGAAGCTTTTATCATCCAGTCTGCTGTCAAAAAATCTGAAAGTTAAAATTTATAAAACAGTTATATTACCGGTTGTTCTCTATGGTTGTGAAACTTGGACTCTCACTTTGAGAGAGGAACATAGGCTAAGGGTTTTTGAGAATAAGGTTCTCAGGAAAATATTTGGGGCTAAGAGGGATGAGGTTACAGGAGAATGGAGAAAGTTACACAACACAGAACTGCACGCATTGTATTCTTCACCTGACATAATTAGGAACATTAAATCCAAACGTTTGAGATGGGCAGGGCATGTAGCACGTATGGGCGAATCCAGAAATGCATATAGAGTGTTAGTTGGGAGGCCGGAGGGAAAAAGACCTTTAGGGAGGCCGAGACGTAGATGGGAAGATATTAAAATGGATTTGAGGGATGTGGGATATGATGACAGAGAATGGATTAATCTTGCTCAGGATAGGGACCAATGGCGGGCTTATGTGAGGGCGGGAATGAACCTCTGGGTTCCTTAAACGCCAGTAAATAAATAAGTATTACAGTAGCGTTCAGTACTTGACTCAAATGTGGGAGTGAGACAGCTTGAAGCTGTAACTTTACTCTTGGAAATGGGACACAGGCTGATTTATTCACCAGAGGGAAGAACTTCATATTATTCTCTCATTCTTTTCTTTTTTAATAATTTCCTTTGCGTCAAAGAAAGACATACATTATTTTAAAATGACGAACCCATTTCTAGCCTTCGGGACCTAAGATCAGAAACAATATTTATGGAGTGTATTTTATAGTCTACTAATAAAACTCCGAATTCTGACACTGTTTCACTTATCATGTTTTCATTTACTCATTCAGTTTATTTTTATCAGTCATTTCCACAAGTTGTCATGAGAAACATTAATGTCCAAAATAAGGCCTAAGTGTGAGATAGCAGTTGAGTGAGCAATATCAAAACAACCCGCTGCAACAAATTTATTGTGTTATAAATATACGTCTTGAGACTCATAAATGCATCGGAAGAGCAGAAGAATGAAAAGCATAAAAATCGTAAAATTTATCTCATTGCAGGTAATGATAAACGCTGACTGCTACACAACATATGCATAATATTTAGAGGAACTGAGTAAGTAAAATTAATAATTGTCCTGACATTGTAAGTACACTCGGTCAAAATGAAAGTTGCCGGCATCTGAGAGACTAAGTTCGAATCGGGTATTTCCGTGAGCGCTCGGGACAGCCAGGCTTTGTTCAAAAGATTGCGTATATTCTTCTAGTGGTTATAATGGGGAACACAACTATTAATCACTAAAATCTTCCGAGAAAATAATTCATATACGAGATTTAAAATGGACAGATCGTTCAGAGTGTTTAAACAGTGAATATTGTAACACAAACATTATATATTGGATAATAGGTTCTCAAGTGGAGTACGACCATTGCTCGTTACAATGCCATTCTGACTGCAGTAAAACTCTTTGCGTAGTTGGTAGAGCGATAGCTAAGAGTTCGTGAGGTTGCAAGTTTAAATCTTCGTGGAGTTACTAAACTTTTTTTATGCTTTTTTATATGCATCAGTGGAAATATAACAAGTTTTCGTCATTTTTTATCTTTAGAATACTTTTCGCTTTATTATTTCTTTTTCGAGTTAATAGAAACTTTTGACGCTTGATGGAAGTAACACTAAAGACGACAGTAATTAGGGGCTTTCTTATTAACATTTTGTGTTAATTATTTTATTATTCCCTGCTGCTTTACACTCTATTACCTAAGGAACATTCAGTAAATATGTTGACGGTTAAATAATTGGCAATAATTAATTTGCAAGTTGTGCTACAGGGAATATGATTATTATATTAATCTAAATCCGTGATCATCAGGGCCTAAACGTAGTAGTTGTAAACAAGAAGAAAAACCATAATTTTGATGTCAAAATATATCCTGATTTCCTGAATTGTAACCACACATTTTAATCAATTTTGTAATTATCTGTAAGTAACATGAATTAACATAAGCAAAATTATTTGATTATATTACACTAAAATAAGTTGTAAAAAATAAAAGAAAGGACAAAACAAAACATTCTCTACGGAGATGCGAAGTATGCTGTGGAGGTAGCCCAAATCAGCGCCTTGTATTATGGAGTTAACTAAAGCGGCGCACGGAGGTTTACGGTAGTGAACTGCGCGCTCACCCGAAGGGACTTAGAAAATTTTCACTGGTCAAGAGACTGCCACTTTCATTTTGACCAAGTGTACGATAAATTAAGATAAATACCATAGGTTGGAGATTTATCCTTCGAAGGGGTGGAAAAATTCAAATATCTTCGAGCAACAGTAACAAATATAAATGAAACTCGGGAGGAAATTAAACGCAGAATAAATATGAGAAATGCCTGTTATTATTCGGTTGAGAAGCTTTTATCATCTAGTCTGCTGTCAAAAAATCTGATAATTACAATTTATAAAACAATTATATTACCGGTTGTTCTGTATGGTTGTGAAACTTGGACTCTCACTCTGAGAGAGGAACATAGGTTAAGGGTGTTTGAGAATAAGGTGCTTAGGAAAATATTTGGGCTAAGCGGGATGAAGTTACAGGAGAATGGAGAAAGTTACACAACACAGAACTGCACGCATTGTATTCTTCACCTGACATAATTAGGAACATGAAATCCAGACGTTTGAGATGGGAAGGGCATGTAGCACGTATGGGCGAATCCAGAAATGCATATAGAGTGTTAGTTGGGAGGCCGGAGGGAAAAAGACCTTTGGGGAGGCCGAGACGTAGATGGGAGGATAATATTAAAATGGATTTGAGGGAGGTGGGATATGATGATAGAGACTGGATTAATCTTGCACAAGATAGGGACCGATGGCGGGCTTATGTGAGGGCGGGAATGAACCTTCGGGTTCCTTAAAAGCCATTTGTAAGTAAGTAAGTAAGTAAGTAAATAAGTAAGTAAATATCATAGGTCCTTCAATAACTAACTGTCTATTTTTAGCCTAATGAATAGTACCTACATTAGGTTATACACATAAAAACATATATACGACTAGCGCTTTCGCTATTAAGATAGCTTCTTCAGGTCTGGTTAGCATATTATGAAGCTTTTTACATAAAGACATAGATGAAATGCAACATAATGAAATGTAATAAAGTACACGACGTGAGAAAATTACAATATTAAGATAACTGTGCAAACAAAAGGCAAAGTAAAATAATGACAAAAAAACAGGCAAATGATTGTGATAATTCAAACCTCTATATAAGGTCTAGATATTAAAATTATAAAACTATGCCTTGAGAAAAAAGTCTGCAAAACATGTGTGCAGCTTATAAAATATAACAGTGATGGTTAAAAGAGTAAAAAGTTGCAACAGTCATCACGACGTATAGAATGGCAGCGTGTAGTGAATCTGCAAGAATCAATAAGAGATGTTTTAATAAAGGAACCTATGCGGATCAAAAAGATTATGTAGCGATAAAACACTTACCAGCTTTTAGAAGCCGTGGAAAGAGACGATGTTACCTGGCCGGTTACGTGGTGGTGACTGGTGCAATGACATACAGCTCGACCAAGACAAGTCTGCTAGTGGGGATAACAGGATGGAATGTAGAGGAATGTAGAGGCAAAACACAGTTGCCACATAGATCACTTGACGCTCAGATTTCAACGTGTGCACATCGTTTAAAATACACTACGGAGCGCACGCATTTGTTGTCCTTGTCTTCAGATAAAGGCAACAGTTATGCCGTCTCCCAGCCTCCCCCCTCATGCAACTTTCTCCACGCTTGCCAATCAGAACGCCAAACCTCACTGTCAAGCAGAATTAGAAGTACAGTCTATTTCAAAGCGTCTTAAATTGTTACCGCTCTATGAACTGAAGCGCAGTAGAAAAACTTTGCTGTCATATGAGACTGTACTGGTCTCCTCTAGTTACCGCCTCCTTTCACTACAGAACTGCTTCCAACTTCCCCTCCCGGCTCGCAGACTTAACTTGGTCGAGCTGTACAGTGTAAAAGAATCACATCATGACGTAAGTGGAGGAGGTTACATGTTGCAGCGAGAAGAGTTCTCATTGGCCAATTTGAATAAAGAGTTATTAGACTTAGGTAATTGTTCATTGAGTAACGAAATATTATTAAGCGAGTTAGCTATGTAAAATTCTTCTGCAACTAAATTAATGTTCCCGTTGTTAATGGGTTTTAAAATTTGTAAAGCGTCGGACATTTTTTGAAGCTCATGATTACTCTCAATCAAATGGGATGCGAATTTAGATCTATTACGACTATGACGGAAATCTGCTTTATGTTCTGAATATCTAGTTTTAAAGTTCCTTTTAGTTTGGCAAATATACTTTTTTGTACAATTCTTACAATGCAGCATGTATACTCCAACACTAACATATTTGTCAAAGTTGCCAATATTATTAGGGATAACATTATTAATTTTATTACCAGTTCTAAAGGTGACCTTTACATTTTCTTTTTTGAAAAAATTAAGTAACTTGTATGACACATTATTATAAAAATACATTACATTCCAGTGTTTTGGTTTTTTAGTATCAGTCAAGGCCGTAAGAGTGGTATCTGAATTCTTGTTTAGAAAGGATTATCTTTTAAAAAGAAGTCTATCATTTTCTTATTGAACCCATTTTCTATTGCAAATCCTACTATGTATGCTAATATGCTAACCAGGCCTGAAGATGCTATCTTAATAGCGAAAGCGCTAGTCTTATATATGTTTTTATGTGTATAACCTAATGTAATCTTTTGTACTATGCATTAGGTTAAAAATGGAAAATTATTGAAGGACCTATGATATTTATCTTCATTTACTTGTTAACTTGTCGGACCAACATGCCTTTCAAAAATCAAGTGTACGTTGTTTAATTGTGCAAAATGTTTTCTTCTTAAAAATGTTTACTTATTGACCCAAGTATGAAGAGACAATACTTAATTATGTGAGGAAAAAGCAATTAAATCTACAACTTTCTCATCAACCACCACCACCACCACCACCACCACCACCACCACCACCACCACCACCACCACCACCACCACTGACTATTTATAAAGAAGAAAATATATATAGAATCTCATTAAAAACCACCAATTCCTTTTAAAATCGTACAACTTTTAAATATCAGTTTTTACTAATTGAAAAGTAATATTTGTAATGTAAGTATATCTTCTTATTTGGTGCGTAGTATTTTTTTATTTTATATGACTCTTGTATGTTCAAGAAAACAGCTGTAGAAAGGAACGTCATTCACAACAATACAGAATAAATGTAATACCTGTAATGTGACAATTTACTCGTATAAATTATATTCGTTACACTGAATGATGCTTGGTTTTATGATGCTCTTAAAAATGTGAAAATAAGTAAAAAGAAGCATGAAATTAAGTAATAAGTGCATGTATAAATACATAGTTGTATATACAGCGACATCATTTCATTATTATTACTTCAAATTTTATTGTACCTGAGTTTTTGAATGTACTTCACTCCCACCCCTTCTACTAGTAAACTTCCAACCGTTCTCCACACAGAACCAAGGCCGCGGAAGCAATTAAAATCGCCTTACGGCCATAGTAAACAGTACTAAGTTAGTGACTATAGTACATTCCAGAAATATGTTCGCGTTTTCAGGTGACGAAAGAACTTTCAATATTGAATCATATTTTCGTACAGGTACTGATCTCCGTTTGCATACGTCGCATCCAGGTTTCCCCACCCGCTTCTGCTCGCCCCTCTGTAAAGGCTAGTGGCTAAGCTGTCTTAGCTCTTTTCTGAAAACATTAATTTCTGTTAGAAATTGGACGTCTACATAATATTATACAAGCGTATAAATAACTTAAATAAAAGGGCCTCGTTAAGTAATTGACTGTCACGTGATTTCCCCCTTTCTTCGACCTTGCTACATAACCACTTGGACGGACAGTAGATAGCATGTCTGAGTAATTTTATCTGTGCGGGTCGGGCAGAAGTGAAGATTGAATTTACAGTACATAAGGTACTCTTTTATAGAGTAGGTACAGAATTATTTCAACATGAGTTACTAGTACGAAGGACGAAACTGACCATTGGAATAAGGTACAATAGTCTATAGTGCGATAATATGCACAAAAGAACTGAAGTCTGTATCGAAATGAACGGCCACCATTTAAAAAAATGTGTTTAAATGTCTATATTATGATTATTTTACAATTTAACTTCATTCTCTATATTGTACGCTAAATGGGATGTAGACATTATAATATACACTTCATAATGAATACGTCGGCATGGACAGCTCAGTTTGTGACTAAGTACACTTATTCTTAATACTGTAATGTATTTTGATTAAACAAAAATCTAATGAAAATTATCAAACTCAAAATTGCGATATTTCCTAGTTAACGCAAACAGATGAATTACTTTTCTTCCCTCCTATACCTAGTAGTAGTAGTAGTAGTAGTAGTAGTAGTAGTAGTAGTAGTAGTAGTAGTATTTATTCCATATTTATAAACCCTATTTTACATATAGTATATTTGGGTTATATTTTAAACTAATCATAACAAATTGAAACTTACAGACTACCATACAATAAATATACACTTGTAAGAGTGTAACATATATAAATTAATTAGTCCTATACCTAGTAAAGTGATTTGATTATATTTTACGCCAGTGTCATCAAACTCCAGTCGTGGAAGGGGGTAGCAAACGGTGTTTTCGGTTTTCAATCGTTAATCCAAAGGTATAGCCAGATTAATATTAGAAAATATTAGTAAAAATAAAATGATGTCCCTGTAGAAATTGTCCTTAATCCAGTGGCGGCCGCTCTTTATGTGCTGCAGTGCACAGTTAATTTTCTGTACCTAGCATAATCTTATTTACATTTTCTTTCTTTCATTCGTGTTACGCGTCCAATGCACGAAGAATCTGGAACTACTGTTGTCTATAGCTTGTGCGTCGTCTGCAAGTCCCAGTAGGTAATGTGTGCTGACTTCCTTATCGCAGTGAACTGCAGTGAAATGCAGCGAACCTTGCACATGCGCAGAGAGCTTACATTCGCTTGTTGTATGACGTAATCTATGGTTTCCCATTATAAACAGTGTGAACTACAAGCCAAAGCAGAGAATTGAAATGACTCCTTCGCATTGACGAATCTACAACCAATCAGGAGTGAGTGAGTGTTTGTATGTATAGATGGATTGCAATCCACAAACAACGCGGACGTCACGACATCTCTGAGAAGCAGTCATGTACTATTTGTGAGTTTGTGTCTATTTTACAAGTCGTGATCACAGAATGTAGGGACGACTATTTTATTCTTATGCTAATTATTAAACTTTCCTGTAAAACTGAAACGTATTGTTTATAACATTTATTATTACCTTATTTATATGTACTATATTTAATATAATTTAATTAAAAGATACTGTACTCCTATTTCGCTCCTTCAACCTTCCGACAGATGGCTTGAATGCACCGGAATGCTATTTGAATTAAAAATTTTGATTATTGGTGCCGACATGGAGGGATTGAACTCCAAAGTAACTGGCAGCAGTGTTTCCAAATGGACCAAAACTGACGGAATTTCAATGTAGCGGACGGGAAAAGAATGGATTTGACTGGTGAAAGATTTTCTGGCGGAAATTACGATTTACATCGTATTTTGACTTTTTTACCTGTTGTCATTTTAAATTGGTTAATTTTTTAGGGAATGTAGACCAACCCAGCACATAAACTGCAGAACTAGAGGCAGATGATGTGAATGAATTATTATTATTTTAATCAAGATGATGAGAAAGTTGCGTTACTATTTGCTTTCATTTTTATATAGATATATTAAGTGGGCCTTGTTTTTTTTTTTTTTTTAATTTTAACTGATCCTGACGGATTTCCAGGTGTTAGACTTACAGGGATACAATTTATATGTTGGGAACACTTATTGACAGATTCTGCAGCATGAACTTCATATACTCCACTAGTGAGTAGATCAACCAAATTTTAACAACTTTCTAAAAGTAAATTTCCCACATTGTAGCACACTCTCATTTTCAGCCACGAGCCGCCACTGCCTTAATGTAGGCTACAACTTTCTATTTCCTACAAAATTGTTCCTGTAAAATTAAGTGGCCTAATATTATGGACATTCATTTTGTTTGACTTACCGTTATGAAATGGGTCATTTATGAGAATGAGATAAATGTTAATTGTTATAGACATTAAAACCAATAACAATATTCTTTATTTTAAAAGTGTTCTTTTCACCACAATAAAAATCCCCAACTATTTAACTTAAAGTGCTAGCTAAAACTAGTACATACAATACAATATGAAATCCATTGTGATGATACAGATCTGATTTTGTAAGACATCGAAATTTAGCAAGCTTCTAATGCAGGGCTACGTATACGATTATGTTGCTGTCATTATAAGTTCTTTCAGTTTCTTAAAATTATAAGTTAGTGAGGTTTCATTGTTAAGCTGTATTTGTGTTGTTAGTTATTTTCATATTACTGCAGCCAAGAATAAATAAAACATCTGTAATTAATGTTACAAATTTATGCTTAGGGTAAGGGGGTACATTTTCGAACATAATATAATTCTGAACGCACTAAGGTTTTTGAACATTTGCGAGTTTCATATGTTCGTAATTCTGCTGAGTTAGGCTATATAGCGTCGATAATAATCAGTCTTCAGTTTGTCTCCTAAAAAGCTGTATTGTAAAGTGTTACGTTATACTACTAATAAATCATTTTTCAAATAAAGGTAAGCACTTTGGCTAGAGAATATGCTCTGTTATAAAATGGCTCATAGTTTCCCGTTGTGGTATTGTATTACAATGATAAACATTGGTTTGTATGTGATTATAACCTGTTCTGTGGTCTTCGTTACACATGTCACCGGCACACCAGTGCTATCTATGAACAGTTTAGAAAAATGTTGATTCATTTCTCAAGGATAGCTGAAGTACAATTTCGAACATTAATCAGGTACAATTCTGAACGCTAAGAGTACAATTTCGAACAGTTGTTTGTAACCATTCTAACTACGTCATTTCTGTTTGTTGGCATTTTAGATGCCACGAAGGAAAACAAAAGGAAAAACGTCTGAAATGGGATTCTAATGCCATGGAAAAGACAATCAAAAGTGTAATTTCAGGGGATATTTCATTGAAAGGAGCATTCGCGTTCTATCACCTTCCACTGAGCACTCTACATGATAGAGTATACAAGAAAAAGTAATAACAGGTTGGTCTTACTCTACGTGTTACAGGGAAGATTGAACATCCCACGATACTTTCTGGAGACATGCAAAAGGCTTTGGTAAATAGGCTCTTGTACTTAGCAAATAGAGAGTTAGGTCTTGCCACCTTGCAGGTTAAACGTGCTGCTTTTGATTTGGCCGTGGCCATTCAGAGTCCCTTAGAAAATTCGCAAAATGGTCCTTCTGATTCTCCAGAAAATGTAGTTATTGCCATTCTTAACTCACTCGAGAGAAAAAAAAGCTTGTTTACTTCAAAGAAAACTGCTCACGCACTCCACCTTACTTCGCAAGAGCATATCAATGAGATACGATCTAATACTAATACTCAGCCTAAAGGAAAGAATAAATCTGCACCCAAAAGAAAAGTGAAACAAAGGGCAACATCGTCCACTCCATCAAATGAAGACGAATGTGACCTCTGCCCACTGAATTATTATTCAAAGGAACCCATGTTGAAAGGGGAGTGGATCCGATGCCAGACGTGCGTCGTGTGGTTACAGTGGCAGCTCGTGATAAAATATTGTGAGTGTTCACAATTTTGTGTTCCAAATCGAAGAGAGTTTGAAATCGTACGTTTAGCTTAATATGAAATGTCATGATTCAAATGTTTCACTACCAAAAAAACCGTATATAAATTCAAAACAACATGTAATAATAATAATAATAATAATAATAATAATAATAATAATAATAATAATAATAATAATACTAATAATAATAATAATAATAATAATAATAATAATAATGAAACCCAGTCTTTTTATTTCCAATTTTTCCCCGTAAGCCAGTTTACCCAGTTCTTTACTGTTCAAAATTACTTCAACAGAGTTCATTGTTTACGTTTGTTAAAAACTAATACACACCACAGTGCCATTATTTACAAAAGCGTGTGTTCAGTAATATATTTTGGTTCACTACACACTGATACACTATAGCCTATACCAGTACTGTAATCCCATTCGCATAGATTGATTACTATAAATACATGCCGGTAAATATTATTCTTAAATAATGTAACCACTATACAGATATTTAAATTCATACCACTATCACATTCAGCCAGCACGTGTTTGAAAGCCAAACTATGCTATTATGCTGACACTGAAGTATAGTAATTCACAAACTACACTCTCGTAGCAGCACTGTACACACATCCACATAAAGTAAACGTCCCGAGAGTGGGAAATGCTGACACCTACAGGCTGAAATACAGACTATTAATTTCCTCCTCGAGAGATAGCACGTGAACGATAGGCATCGATGCACCTGACATCTGTAGGATAGATTCACTGTTCACTTAACGCTTTGTGCTCTTGACGAGTCATAAGCGGCCAGTGAAAGACAATTTTCTCCGGCGCATGTGTAAAATTCCCGTAACCTTCTTGAAACGAGCACGGCTTGTACGTGAACGGATGTTGCCAAGTTTACATAAGACGTTCATGCAAGATGCGGGAAGTTTAAAATACTCGATTCTGATATTATACATCCCTACTACGTCAATACGGTATTAAATAATAAAACTAGTCGCGCATTAATGGAAACAAGGTGTTCACGTGCTCTTGTGCCCTTATTGACGCACCGCCACTGGAGTGGTATCACGAAGTGTGTGTGGGTGCCAGAGCATAAAGCAGTTTTTTTTTTGTGGCAAATGCCTTTGATCGAAATTGTACCTGACCTGTTCAGAATTGTACCCTTGTGGTATATTTTCGAACGTTATTTGTTTATTGAAACATTTACAACTATGGACAATGTAAACATCCTTTATTTCTTATATTGTTGTGGAACGACACTAGGTCTTGAACATTGTATTCAAATAAATTTAGAAATGTCGTATGCCTATTTTGCCCACAAAATACAAATATGTGTTTACTGTTCGAAATTGTACCCTCTTACCCTACCGATATTAGGCGTGCAGTTGTTTAGAGACCAGAGAATTCGAATTTCTTTTCCTATACAATGATAATTCTATAATGAAAGCTATTAATGCAACTGTTTCTCCTAAGACAAGCAAGAAAAACACTCCTTGGAGCTGGTCTAGACTCAGTTTAGCTGGCTCTCTGTTCTCGTCCAAGATTCGACTAGCGGTTATCTCGATCTGTAATCGTTCAGACATATATCGACGAATAACTTCGCCTTCCCAGTACAGAGGCAGTCCAGCGTCACGAATACGGGACACCAACGTGTTGAAACGCCGCATATAAGGTGAGCCCTTACGCAATAGTATGTAAAGATGACTCCAGTACAAGGTGCCCTTCATTATGCGTCGGTGTATCACTGTTTCTTCGTTAACATGTGGCTCTGTTGTGAAATGCCCTGAAATACATTGCAATTTAGCTTGTTTTAAAATCATTGAAAGTAATTTCTGTTTTTCATAAATAACATTTCTATACGGGCTATTCCATCTCAAATCGACCAAAATATAGAGAAAATTCACCTTGAAATTTTTAAATACAATGAAACTTTTTCTGTCCGTAGACAACTGTGATATAATGCTTTGTGCAAAGTTTGAGGCATCAGAACTTAATAGTGTTTATGCTCGACCATGCCGAAATGTAGTAATTATACACTGGTAGCAGACCTTTAATGTGTGTCATTAAAGTACACCTACTCATTAAAGGTCAGGTCTTTCAGCCAATGACGACTCAGGTTACAACTGTTCAGCCAATGACAGGTCAGCTTTCTACCGTTATAAAACCGCAAGTATCGATTATTCTCGGATATGCAATCGAAAGAGAATTAGCGAAAAGTCACGGAGGCTGGAAATCCAATACTGTCGCAGAAGGTTATGTTCTGTTACTATAATAATTAGCGTTAATTGTAAATAATATTCAAATAAATTCAATTTGTCATCTCGTTTTTCAATGTCTAATTTAATTTCAATGTTATCTCTGTAGGTTCTTATGGCCTAGCAAGGTCAATGTGGACATCTGTTCCTCGGAAAAAATCAATACTTTCGCGTCTGCGCACATCTCACAACATACGGGACATTGCTAAAAATTAATAATATCAAGTTAGAAATATGGTCGAGCATAAAAAATGTCGTATGAAACTCGCCTATAATGGTAATTAAGAAGCTCGTATGAAAATTATTAAACTCGCTTGCGCTAGTTTCATAAATATCCATACTCACTTCATAATTACCTTCATTATAGACTCGTTGCATAATGTACTATTAAATTAATAATATTTAAATTTATCGTATTTTCATAAAATTAGCAACTTTAAACTGTTATGGCTCCGAAACCCTTTCACCCAATGGTCAAAATCATGGTTTATTTTGATACTGAGAAGTTAAAGTTTATATTGACATGTAAACAGTTTTCCTTACTTTTTATGGAAATGGAAAAATTTAGATTTTTCTTCGTTAAGACGCCTTTGGCCACGAAAAAAATATTTTTAAAATATATGATTAGATTCAGCATTGAAAGTACAAATAAACACATATTTTTTACTGGTGTACCGTTGATAAGAAAGTATTGAAAATATCTAATAAAGAAAATAAATAGTACGCGCGTGAACTAACCAGCTGACTGTGAGACGGGAGGTAGTCGAGACAAGCAAGGCCAGGAGACAAACACGTGGTGTGTCGTCTAGCAGTCATGGCTGGGCTAGCTTTATCACAAGTTTTCATAAACACAGGAGTAAAATGACGCCCAACGCTCGCTTATCTTCAGCTCTCGGCCAGTGCGTGCGGTACTGCGCCGTTCAAGTCCAGGCGTGCGAAAATAATCTATTTAATACCCTCGAAACTTATTGCTTAGCCACTAAGAAAACAATACCGAATCCCTCTTAATAATACAAGGTTTTTTCTCAATATTTTTTTACGTTCTTACAAATGGCCAAAAAGCCTAAAAGCAAGTAAAATCAAATTATTTGTCTCTCTGTGTACAATAAAAATAAGGATTACTTCTTAACGTAACCTACCAAATGTCAGCTTGAAAATGAGCTCCCGTTCAATGTTCTGCAGTAAATGGTTCCAGAGTTCTGGGCGCGGAAAAGGGCTTGTTTTTATAAAATACGCCAAATTTGTCGATCAATAATACGAAAACCGTTGACTTTCGATAGTATATTTTTGAAAATGCATTCCCCTCAGCACCTTGTATAAATAGAGTATAAAAAAATGCGAGGTTTTTTACTGATCGATTTCATATGGAATAGCACATACTTAATTATTAGAGATTGATTACATTGCACTACACGAATTTTACCCTTCAACAAAGGATATGAATTTAGCATAATTTGCACGACACCCGATAATGTCTTACTATTTTCTATCACAAATTGCTTCCCAGTAATTCGTACTTGTATTGCTATTCTTTTATTTCCCTATTTTTTTTTCGGTATTCTTGTGTAAAATTTCCGACAGTTTGAACTTTTGTTACGAATTACTGTGCTTATTGTCGTATTTCATGGAAACCACAAACTGCTGATATATACGTATTGAAGCGATTACTAATTCATTGGAACCTTCAATAAATTCAGAATATGAAGTTTGTATCAAGTTTATTTCTCTCTTTATTTTTTAAATTAACAATTATCTTTTATTCCATATAAACTTTCTCTAAATAAATACTTCGTTATTATTATTATTATTATTATTATTATTATTATTATTATTATTATTATTGTCATCATCATCATTATCATTATCATATTGTGACAGCCAGGAAACGATCTCACGACCTGCAGAAGGAGGGCACAGTCGGCCGTGGTTCGGCGCGGAAGTTGCGCGCGCATCTGCTTCCTGTGGCATGTGCTGTAGCGTAGAGAGGAGAGGAGAGAGAGAGCGACCGCGGCAGAGAGGGAAGAAATCCAGAGAATTCGGGAGGTGCCATCTTCTGGACATTCGTGTAAATTTCTAGCATCGTAATTTCTCGTAACTATGGTTTGGTTATAAAATACGACACGCGAGTGAACTTGAGCAGTGTTGTTGTAGTCGTTGGACAGCAAGCCAGCCAGTCTTGTGTAGTAGTGAAGCCAGCTTCGAAACCGGAGTTCGACTTGAGTGTGTCCGCAGCTGTGTGAGCGTCCGAAGACCTGAGTTCGAGTGCAGTGGACCGCAGTTGGGGGACCTGAGTTCGAAGTTCAGTGGACTGTCTCTGAAGGTCTTGGGGTTCGAGGTACTGTGAACTCGAGTGACTGAGCTAGAAGAACTAGCCAAGCAAACGAACTGTGAACTGAGAACTGGCAGTTCTGTGTTGTAAATAGTGCTTTGTGAACATTAGTTAAGATTAACAGTTCATTGTTGTTCTCAATAATCCAAGTAAATTGTCATTGTCGTCTGTGGAGTGCAATAACGAATACTGTGTTACTGTGTGGAGTGGAAATCCCATTGTTGACGGGAGTATTTAAACTATTGTTGAAACAATAAAATTACATTATTGTTTTGTTTTAGAAAGTTACATTATTATTATTATTATTATTATTATTATTATTATTATATTATTATTATTATTATTATTAGCCTCCTCAATTCTGGCTACAAAGTTTATACCAAATTATTAAAAATTAAATTGAACCAATTTTATGACACTACACTGGATGAAGCACATAATGGATTCCGAAAAGGTAGATCATGTGCGGATGGGTATTTTACACTGAAGCTTTTGATCGAAAAACAGAGAATTTAATATTGAAACCCACCTGGCATTTATTGATATGAAGAAAGCCTCCGACAGAGTAGACAGAAACAAATTATTGAATATTTTAGCACATGATGGTATTCCAAATCAATTAATAAAACAGTTATTTACAGCTATTTACAATATTTATAATAATAATAATCATATACAGGTTAGGATTGAAAACAAATATTCAGAATGGAAACGAATAAATCCAGGAGTGAGACAGGGTTGTAGTTTATCTCCTCTATTATTTATAATATACATGAATCACATTATTAAGGAATGGAGATTGAAACCACATGGAAGTATACCGATAAGTCGTTTGTCCCAAATAGATACCTTATTCTTTGCTAATGATATTGTGTTTATGGCAACTTCAGAAGATAATTTACAACGTTTGGTTTACAACTTTAATCAAGTGGCAGAAAGTTTCAATATGGAAATTTCAACTGACAAATCTAAAGTGATGGCTTTTTTTAGGAAAAGAACCAATCCGTAGAAAAATATGCATCAATAATAAGATCATCGAACAAGTCAAAAATTTTAGTTATCTCGGTTACCAAATTTCATATGAGGAAGAAAAGGATTTGGATGAGAAAATTATTAAATTCAACAGAGCAATGGGGATAATGTAATCAGATATTCAAACCAACCTTAGTACAAAAACACACGTGCACCAGAATTTATAAAACATTGGCCAGACCTATACTCTGTTTTGGTAGTGAAGCTTGGACGATTCGTAATATTGATTCACAAAGATTAACGGCGGCAGAAATGAGCTTTATGTGTCGTACAGCGGGATACACGAGAATGGATCACATTAAAAATTTTGACATTATGAAAGAACTGGAGATTGAACCCATTACGGAATACCTACAGAAATACAGACAAAACTGGAGATGACATGTCATCAGAATGCCTCGTTCTAGAATGCGACACCAAATTTTAAATTACCATCCTTTGGGCAAGAGATCCTTGGGCAGACCTTTCAAGCGTTGGCAAGAGACCTTAACGGGCCACTAGGCCCAATACATGCAAGGATGATGATTATGATGGTGATTATTATTATTATTATTATTATTATTATTATTATTATTATTAAATCCAAGTGGTATTTTCTACACGAGTACTATACCTGCTGTTCACGGACTTACACACATAAGCACATGAATAAATAGATGTGAACCTACAGTACTGGAACGTGAGGCAGCGTGAACTGTTGACTCGCAACTTGTTCTCCACATAATCGATGTACACCTAACTTGTATTCAAAGTAACCAAACACAGGACTCTAATAATGACACAGACTACGGCCTGGACCACGAAGAGTGAGTTAAGGTGACATGAGGAATGGAAGTAAGACCTTTTAACTTCCAAGTTCTACAGATAAAATTAATTCAAGTATTAGAGTTCCGTTTATTTAAGGCATTTAGCTTTAATTCCTAATACAGAGTGCCCATAAAGTCCCTACATACATTTCGCAGAAAGCGTAAGTTTGGATCATTTCTGTTGTAGGTACAGTGAAGACACGCCCAAATGTTTATCGTTGCTGAACGAGTCAGAGTGGTGGAATACCGTTTAGGTCGAAAAAAGCTATGCTGAACTCCAGAGGGTATTTCAGAGAACGTATCACAAAGCAATGCCTACGAGACACACATACAGGGTGCGTAGGCGATGAACAGCGCAGTGGATGAACTATGAACAGCCACAACGGGTACAGAAGTCCAAATGCATCCACTCGCAGGCTGAGTCGGGAGCTGAACATTCCAACAGTATGGGAAGTGCTGCGTTAAGAAGAAGGCTTACCGTATCAGGTACTTCACAGGCTGGAGGATGAGCACTATGAGGCACGCCAAGCCATGTGTCAAGCTGCAGCCGAGGAGGACCTGATGGATCAAGTCCTGTTCAGTGACGAAGCGACATTTCATCTATGCGGCGTCGTCAACCGACACAATTGCCGGATCTGGACGGATAAGCAACTCAATGAAGTTACTGACAAGGAGAGGACACGCTCTGTATATCACCGAATGAAATAAGACTGTGTGAGATGAAAGTACAAGACGTACTGTTTAAAGTCATACCTGGTATGGGTGGCCAATAACACCTCGTTTTGGAAATATTGGCTATTGTTTGTAACATACTTCCGTTAGGTACCTAATATGGAAGCATTACACTATGTAAAAGCGTAGCTCATATGGTTGGGTGCTGAGTTGTTATCCAGGCGACCTAGGTTCGAATCTCAACTGGTCATATTTTTTTAAATAATGTATTGAACGCTTCATCATGTTTTAAACAATTTACTACGTATTGTAAAGGATAAACAAGGAAATATTTCTCACGTAGGGAGGTCACTCTTGTCTGTTCTGTTTCTATTCCAATTCATTTTGTACATGATTCATTATGATAAATGTCATAAAAACACACAAAACATACATATTTCCTGCACCATGCACAGCAAATGAAAGAAGGTTGTCCACAGTCACACACATTTTTCCGCACTTCTGCTGCCAAACAGACATTCTTCACATCCACAAACACTTCTCGTACGTTTATTAATTTTGATCCATATGAGCATATTTCAACATGGCTTTGAATATAGGAGCTGACAACTGAAGTGAATTAAGGAGTGACTTTTGAGGGCATCCTCCCTTGAAGCAATTTGTCGTCCAGTTTGTAAAAGGAAAGAGCTATTTTGAAAATATTTGATAAAAGTCTTCACTCGTCTAAAAAAAATAAACATCACAGGACTGGCGCAATCCAGTACATTTGGGTGAAATCACTTTAAGGCTGGATGTTACTTCATTTTCTTCATTTGTAAATATTTCATCATGCAAAGAAGGGTTTACCTGCCCTTCCCACGAGTCCAGAATTAGAAGAAATGGCTGCTCTTTCACATATGTCTTCATTACTTTCTCCAGGTATTGCTTACGGAGTTGAGATGTCAGCTTTCCTGATGAAGAACGTGTTACACATATATTTCCGAATTTAGAAGTGAGTTCATCTACTTGACGTTACACTCTTGGGCCAAATTGTTCTTTTGGTTCTAATGATAATAATAATAATAATAATAATAATAATAATAATAATAATAATAATAATAATAATAATAATAATAATGATATCAATATGAAGTTTTAAAAAATGAGAAGGCATTAGGATTCGAACGGGGGTTGCCTGGATGACAACTCAGCACCCAAACATAGGAGCTACGCTGTTACATAGTCTAATGCTTCCCTATTGGGCACGTAACGGAAGTATGTCACAAAAAATAGCCAATATTTCCAAAACGAGGGTTCATTGGTCACCCATACCAAGTATGACTTTAAACAGTACGTCTACTTTCATCTCACACAATCTTATTTAATTCGGTGATATACAGAGTGTGTCCTCTCCTTGTGAGTGGCAATGTTTGCCGAATAGACAATAACCGGGGGAAGCTACCTGGATTTGCTAACGCAGTTCCTGGAGTCACAGTTGCAGCAGTGGTTTTCCAACAAAATGAGGCACCACCCCAATTTGCAAACACTGTACGAGAGTACCTCAATGATGGCTTTTCTGGCCGGTGGATCGGAAGAGGTTCGAATCGCATGTGGACTCCCCGTTCTCCTGAACTGACACCCCTCGATTTTTTCGCATGGGGCTTTATCAAGAACGAAGTTTACAAAACCAAGGTGCCTGATATTAATAAGCTACAGCGGCGAATATGAGAGACATGCCTGCTGATAACACCTGCACTGTTACGATGTGTGTTTCGTGCAACCATAAGGCCATTGGAGCTGTCTACTGAGAAGGAAGGAGGACGGGCTCTCAAGCGTTGTCGTAAAAATTCACGATTACAATGGGACACACTCACGGACAGGAGAACGCGGATCCGATTATGCGCAATGTTCAAAACATACAGAGGTGAGCCTGCCTGGAGAGAAATAAAAAAAATAGGTTGCAGCCGCCAAATTACTCTTCAAGGAACGACCATTCATATAAATCAGCAATGGGGAAAAGTAGCCAGAGTGTTCCCTTCCCCTCAATCATAGTTGAACCCCTCCCACTGCTAGCTTGCAGACTACTCATTCCTGTATCTGTTTCCGTCAAAATCGCTACTCGCAACAAGTCAGTGGTGGAATCATGTCCCACAACAAAGTAAAAAGATTCATTTACAAAGACGTATGGGAATATAAGTACCTTTGTGTTCCTCGAAATAACAAAGAATTATGTTTGTTGTGCAACAAGGAGTATTCTGCTCCTCGTTTAGTGTGTTCCGACATTTTAAATCCCTCCATGAACAGAATTACAATGAGAAGAATTTGGCAAATAAATGTTTGAATTTGTATTTATATCGTGATGACATTATTATAACAGAAATCCTGATATTACAGTATCGTGACGGTTTTCTGTAGTCGTTTTACAGATTAAGAATTAAAACATTCATTGAAAACCAAAGACGAGCCAGCTTCAGTTTGTTTAGCATCAAACATACTTCGTGTTAGTTATTATTTCTCAAAACATATACTCCTAGCAGAGAAATTTAGGTGTTCTCGGAAGGCAGTAACAACTTCGGCCCAAGGTTTTATAACATGATAATAGCTATTTCCTAAACATACAATTTGCTAATATCCCTTATTTAAAAAAATAAATTAAAAATTGCTGTTAACAGAAAAAAACTTAAAGTTCAATTATTGTGGTATCTGTGTTTTTTCCTCCTCCTCCTCCTCCTCCTCCTCCTCCTTCTTTACTTTTTACTCTGTTATTTAATAAAATGTCTTAACATTATGTGAAATGCTCCCTGAGCACGAGTATGTAACTTATTCTTTCAGGGGGTGCTAAAGTGTTTTTATATAAAAATCAATATGCATCTTTGTTCTTGCAATATGACGTGAATATGTTAGGAGAAAATACACAAACGATTAGGGAAAACACGGAAATTTTACTTGAAGCAAGTAAAGCGATCGGTTTGGAAGTAAATCTCGAAAAGACAAAGTATATGATTATGTCTCGTGACCAGAATACTGTACGAAATGGAACTATAAAAATTGGAGATTTATCCTTCGAAGAGGTAGAAAAATTCAATTATCTTGGAGCAACAGTAACAAATATAAATGACACTCGGGAGGAAATTAAACGCAGAATAAATATGGGAAATGCGTGTTATTATTCGTTTGAGAAGCTCTTATCATCCAGTCTGCTGTCCAAAAATCTGAAAGTTAGAATTTATAAAACAATTATATTACCGGTTCTTCTGTATGGCTGTGAAACTTGGAATCTCACTCTGAGAGAGGAACATAGGTTAAGGGTGTTTGAGAATAAGGTGCTCAGGAAAATATTTGGGGCTAAGCGGGATGAAATTACAGGAGAATGGAGAAAGTTACACAACATAGAACTGCACACATTGTATTGTTCACCTGACATAAGTAGGAACATTAAATCCAGACGTTTGAGATGGGCAGGGCATGTAGCATGTATGGGCGAATCCAGAAATGCATATAGAGTGTTAGTTGGGAGACCGGAGGGGAAAAAGACCTTTAGGGAGGCCGAGACGTAGATGGGAGGATAATATTAAAACGGATTTGAGGGAGGTGGGATATGATGATGGAGACTGGATTGATCTTGCACAGGATAGGGACCGCTGGCGGGCTTATGTGAGGGCGGCAATGAACCTTCGGGTTCCTTAAAAGCCATTTGTAAGTAAGTAAGTATTATTATTATTATTATTATTATTATTATTATTATTATTACTATTATTATTATTATATTGTTGTTTCTTTTGTAACATTATTTATATATTTGTTAATTATTCGTGCTATCAGTTCATCTGTTGCAAGAATAGTATTTTGCATTCTATTTATTTTGTTCATTACTCATTCGATTTGTTTGCCGAATGAAGTAACGCAATTATTATTTTCGTTCTATTTATGTAAATACATTTTAATTACTAAAATGTAAACACTTGCTTCGTTTTATTAACATTTATCAGCACCCTATTAGTTTAGGTCAGGATTATAACGACACAACTATTACACAATGTATACAGTAGAAGAACGGATTGCAGTTGTTGCCGGGCGTTTGAGAGGTCAAACGTACCTATAGGTGAGGGCGGCCTTTGAAAGAAGATTTAGGAAACCAGCCCCAATGCAACAGAATATCCAAATGCTGGTGAACAAATTTATGCGCACGGGGTCCGTAGCAGATGAACGGCGGTCAGGTCGGCCATCAACATCCCAAGACAGAGTGGAAGCTATCCGCGAAGCCATCGAGCGTAGCCCACGTGCATCCACTCGTCGTCTAAGCCGTGAACTAGCGACACCACGTGCGACAGTGCGGAAAGTGTTACATTTCACATTGAAAAAGAAGGCTTACCGTATTCAGATGCTACACAAACTGGAAGCAGAGGATTATGCTGCAAGAAGGGTAATGTGGTACGACCTCTGTGAGGCTGCAGAGCGAGATCATTTAATGGAGAACATTCTCTTCAGCGATGAGGCTACGTTTCACATCTGTGGGATGGTAAACAGCCACAATTGTCGCATATGGGGTAATAAGCGACCCGATGATACCTTTGAATGGCACAGGGACACACCAAAGGTCAATGTGTGTGTGGGTATCACCAAGCAAAAAGTGTATGGGCCATTCATGTTTCGTGAAAAACACTGTAACTGGAGGTACGTATCTCGACATGCTGGAACAGTTCCTGGAACCTCAGTTACAACAAGACGGTATCCTTGGTACAGTGGTATACCAACAAGACGCTGCAACACCCCACTTTGCTCTACAAGTTCGAGAATACCTGAACAGAACATTTCCAAACAGGTGGATTGGACGAGCACCACCTCGCTTGTGGGCAGCCCGTTCACTTGATCTTACCCCAATGGACTTTTTTCTGTGGGGTTTCGTCAAAGACAATTTCTACAGAACGAAAGTTCAGAATTTGGCAGTTTTGATACAACGGATAAGAGAGACATGTGCTATGATCAATGTGGCTTTGTTACACAAGGCATTCAGGGCTACCGTGACCCGTTGGGAATCATGTTTTGAAATGGACGGTGGCCACGTGGAACGGGAGTAACCTTGTCTATGCTGCAACATACTGTATGATGTAATTAAATCACTATTTCTCAAAAATATACTGGAACTTTATAGACACTCTGTATTGTGCTAAATGTGAAGTTTTGCTGAAAGTTTTCAACGTAATAAAAGTGTATATTTTTAAGTTCGTATCTGTGTTTGGGGTTACCTTTTATTTATTTTGCAAATAATTATTATGGTTAGAGTAACTGGTAATTTGTAATTGTTACTTTTTTCAACGGGGGTCCGATTACAGTACTGCATAGGGGCCCATAAATTCTGTCGGTGGCCCTGCTCACAAGGCGCCTAATATTGACTTGGGACATAATCACCCACTCTTCATTAAGTGCCATTGCAAGCTCTTCGAGGTTCTGTGGGCTTCGATGGCGCCTAGGATGCGTCTTTCAAGCATAATCCATACGTGTTCTATAGAATTTAAATCTGGACTAATCGCTGGCTCTCGCATTGTCATGCATCAACACAAATCCAGCACCCATACGCTCCATTACAGGCAGAAAATGTTGTTCCAATATATTTTCAACATAACCAATTGCATTTAGCTGGTCAGGGCAGTTTTCGTTTCTAAGCTGATGCCGGTCCGGACCATAATTGAGCCCAACGAAACCTGTCAATTTCAATAATGTTAGGTTTATTGATAGGGTAACTCAGTCTAAATCGGGTCAGAGGTTAAATCGGGTCAATTTCAAAACCCTGTCTCCATATTCAAGCGTAAACCAGTTCAAGCAAGTGCTACCATATACTGGTCAGGAAGAGAACTTCCTGTACACGTTGAGTGCCATTGATGTTAGCTGGTGTGTGTATTCTTTGTGTTGACAATAAAAGAATAGAGAGAATATAAAGGTGAGTTAAGAGTATTTTATACATTTTAAATAATGCTTTACGGTTCCTTTATTATTTTACAACAACTATGGCAGAGAATTTGTGCGATTAACTTTCAAGCTTTTTAGAAGAGATTATGGCTATTAACAACTTCGTCGAAGCAGTGTTCAGTACTACCAACCTCTAGCGCAAGAAAGTTCTAAATTTGGATTAAATAATGTCAGCAATATCGGACAAATAGGGTCAACACGTTTCAAATCAGTTCACTCAAATTAAGTATTTATTTTCAATTCTTTGTGACAGATGGTTAAATGTAAGAGGAAAACGTCAAATTCGTGGACTGAGAGAGACATGCAGAAGGCTATTAAAGCATTTCGCGAGGGAAGAAGCCAACGTCATGCTGCTGAGTTGTTAGGAGTTCCTCATTCATGTCTGCAACGACGTCAACCACTTGAAAAGTAAAGGCCATCAAACTACTTTTACTCCAGAACAAGAAAATGAAATTGTGTCTAGAATTTTGAAACTGTACGCATGTACGCATGTGGTTTTGGACTACACTGCAACACAGTTCGTTGGTGCAGAAAAGAAAACAGTGTTTGTTTGTGGAAGGTGTAAAGTGTTAAATAAAATCAATTCAATATTGATTTTAACGTTCCGTGCAGGTATATATAGAGGGAAAAATTGTGACCCGATTTGCCCTAAACACTGACCCCATTTATCCTTATACAGAAGGGTAAAAAGGGTCACTGCAGTGAAATATTTCAGTTCATGTACAGTACAGAAGTTAGTTTAGAGTAAAAAAGAAACATTTTTGGAGAAGTAGTACTTACATGTGGCTGTAACTAATTATATATGAGTGTAATATATTATGAAATTAACAATAAAATTAAGGATTTGTTACTTTTTGACCCCATTTACGCTTGGTTACTCTACGTAAATTGTCCATTACAGGAAGACAGGAAGAACCTTGATTCGTCTGTGAACAGTACTTGCTTTCAATGTCGAAGTTGCCAATTTACATGTTTCAGAGCAAATCTTAACATTGCTCACTTGCGATGAACCTCCATACAAGGGGCATGTAGAGGTTTCCGAGCTCTCAAATTAACTTTCCACAATCTATTCCTGACCGTCTGGTCACTTACTGCTATTCCATGTACTAACTGAGGTCGTTATACAGGCCACGACCAGTTGATGTACGCCGACACTGAGCGGAAAGAACTAAAAATCTGTCTTGATTTTCACTTGTCTTTCGTTTACGTCAGGGCTGGGCACATTACGTGAATCTGAGAAATGAGCGCTATGTGCTTTAAAGAGCGGGTCTTGCGAGCGCTCTGATATATGCATACTGTACGTCATTCAGTGTCTGTGCAGTGGTGCCTCCGCAGTATGATGGCGAACTTTGAAGACGGAGCTTCCGCTCATACACTAAACCGCCCCGCTACTCCCAATGCTTTTAATGTATCATGGGAGGAGGAGTTCTTTTTGGTAGAGAGCAGTGGATTAGCAAAGTGTTTAATTTGGCATAAAACACTCCAACTGATTAAGAAGTTCAATATCCAACGACATTATTCTTTACAACATGCTACTGAATATGACAAATATGTTGGTAATGAACGCCATAAATTAATACAACTTAAAGAAAATGTTTCTCAGGTACATTATATTAGAGTATTTATTTGATATTTACATTACATTATAAGTTATTATACATTTAGTAATATATAATTTTAAATTATACAAGTATTATGATATATCATAGTAGGCTATAGTACATTACAGTTCATGATATATCATATATTATATTATATATCATGAACTGTAATATACTATACTATGATATATCATAATATTTGTATAATTTAAAAATATATATTACTAAATGTACTATAATAACTTATAATGCAATATAAATATCAAATAGATCCCTTTGCGGTCGGATTTAAATACCGCAGTCAGTCTGCGCGAGAAATGTATCGGATGCTGTCCGCCATGGGACTGCAACACGGATATTGCAGTGGCGGATGTCACCCGACATGGGACTGAAAAGTGTTCTAATATAATGTACCTGAGAAACATTTTCTTTCAGTTGTATTAATTTATGGTCATATCATATCATATCATATCATATCATATCATATCATATCATATCATATCATATCATATCATATCATATCATATCATATCATATATATCATATCATATATCATATCATATCATATCATATCATATCATATCATATCATATCATATCATATCATATCATATCATATCATATCATATCACATCATATCATATCATAGCATATATCATATCTTATCATAGCATATATCATATCATATATCACATCATATCATATCATATCATATCATATCATATCATATATCATATATCATATATCATATATCATGTCATATCATATCATATCATATCATATCATATCATATCATATCATATCATATCATATCTTCATGTATTATATTATATTATATTATATTATTTATATTAACAGGATGACAATAATGCACTTAGTGAATCGGCTATGAGAATTAGCTACAAAATTTGCCACGAAATTGCAAAGGAATTGAAAACATTCAAAGAAGGTGAATTCATCAAGCGATGTTTAATTATATTGGTAGATGAACTCTGTCCACAGCAAGTAGGGGAAGTGGAAGCCATACGCCTGTCTCGTAGAACCGTGGTAAGGACATTGCCCTGACTCCCTATAACGTTTGACAGCTCTATACACAACTGACACAGAGTAACGGACGTCATTGGCAGTGACGATAAGTCCATCCCTGCTGAATGAGGGTGACAGTTCGTGAGACTTCAACTTCCCTGATATCAACCATTTTGTAGTTCATTTGCAATAACATCTGAATTAGAACCCAGCAGTGACCATAGCCTCCGATATGCTCTAAAACGGCCATAGTCAAATGGAGAAGATCAAGCTAAATCATATTGGTTTTCAGCATGGATGAATTACCATCTGGTGTCCTCGGACTGCGATTAAGATGAAAACCAAATGTCGTGTTTTCTAAATAGAAAAGATGTTAACGCAAATGGTAATATCATTACAGCACAGCTATTGCCTTATACTAAGAATTTACAGCAGACATAAAATCTGTTCCGCTATTTTTTTAGCTCTATATTACCTCCTTGTAGCCTCTCTATTCCAAACGCCAAATCTCCAGTTTTCTGGCCGATTTCATTCATACGTTCATTTGTCAAACAACGAAAGTTTTTCGTTATTGTTTGCAGGTCAGGATTATTATCTTCTTCAATGGACCAAATCCAAGCGACATGATTTCCTGCCCAGATAACATTTCTCTCAGCTAAATCTTCAATCGTCTCAATTGGAGGTTCGTATCTGTGTACAAATAATACCAAAACAAATTAATGGTCTTACTAATAAAAACCCTATATACAGACGTTTAACTGTCTTATACTTATACAATGAGTAGGTCGTTTATAAGTCGTGTGTAAATTCCTTAGTAATAATCACTACATACGTCGTGTATAACAGTATAACTGTTACACAGCTACGCCATAGTTGCGTCATTACTTCGTTACGAAAGGTAATAGAATATCTGAGGTTGTCTATTGCATCCGGTAGGGCGCTCTAGTGTGGCGTGTTAAATATCGATAGTACAACTGGCTCTAATCGATTACCACACTACATTTTGGTCAAAGAGTAGAAGCTACAGCAATATTATTCTAATAATTCTATGATCTTTGGTTTGTTCTTCTGTGGTTACAAGGTAACCATCATCATAAAATGACAGTCGATATGAACAGCTGTTAGAGGGACGGCCATTTTTTCGCTATATACAACGCTTAAACAAGGGGTTTCGTGTATATAACTACTGCAAAGCAATTCCCATTGTTTAGTTACAGGCTGTTTATACGTCCATAGCTTATTCACGGTTTATTGGTAACGTTTTCTGTCTCAACTCTGCATAAGTCTCGTATAAAAACTATACACTGTTTATTAGTAAGACTGTAAGCAGTTAAATATAAAATATGATATATTTATGTTATTTTTTTAGAGTTACTATGTTGTTGTGACTTTTCCTGTACTTTTAAATGTCAAGTTTTCACAGTAAAAATTACTTCATAAGCAGTACTGAACACCTGCATAACACAAAAAATTATATATGAATTATCTATATGAGTAATATATGTACAGGTTGGAAGGTAAGGTAGTACATTAATTGATAGGAACCATAGATCTCATTATTTAGAGTAAGTTTTGTCAAATGGAACAAATTATAGGACTTACGGATAGTGAGATAATTACAAGTGTTTCGAAAGCGCTGACGGAAATTGCAAGACGTCTCAACGCCACATAAGTAGTACCCCACACCCCATGCGGTCAGCGACTTGAAGGGGGTGGGTTAAGTTCAACTACCTTTCACCGTGTACCTTGCAGCAAGTGAGGGGAGGTCGGCAGCAAACAAAAAATGTACTGAGCTTCATTGCAATACTTCGCGAGCTAATCTGGGGATAAATCTTCGCAAAAAAATGACCTACGTAATCTCCGGATAGGGACGCAACTGTTATTTGTTTAGTTTGTAAAATTTAATGTCAGAAAATGTAAATTAATAACCCGAATGAACAAAATAGCTCGTGTCCGGGCGCAGTCCAACAATGAATGCAGAATTATCAACTTACAATGCAATACACTAACACAGTGATGTCAAAGCAAGCGCATTTTTCTGACCTTGACGTCGTTCGCGCGCATCAAGCGCTAAGTATGGAAGGAGGATATGCATAATCAGCCTGTTGAATTAAGAGAACAGTGGTGCACAAACTTCAAACGGAACTTGAAATTTTATGTCGTTATTTTTATATGGCTTCTTTCTGTTTGATATTATCTATATTGTCTGTAGAACAAAAGTACTAACACTAATTTCTTAATATTGCAGTTGCGTTTTAAATGTTAATAACATAATAAAGAGTTAATAAATATTCACTTAAATTCCATTGTAATACAACTATACTGTACTAAATGGATGAAATACATCAATCATAAAGAAAGTGAAATCCCAAAAAAAAAAAAAAAGAGATTGAGTATGACATGATAAGTTGAAATTGATATTGATGGTACCTCTAGCCTTATAAAAGTAATCAATAAACTAATCAAAACAATATTACAGTACAAAGCAAAGTTACCTAGGTGCTGTATATGTTTTAAGTGTAACTAATATTCTATAACAAAACTCCTATCGCATTATGCTTTTAAGGTGATATTGGTTAGCAACTTCCTAACATCAGAATATTAAATTATTTTCTCGAAATGTGCTGAAGCTATAGAGCTGACATTTTTACAACATATGGGCACACATCTTTTGCTTATGATGTAACAGTAGTTGCTTTGTTAATTCATTTTCTTACAAACAATTTTCATGCGAATATTTTAAAAATTTTCTATACACTATCTTCAATAATACGTGTTTACGGTATATTAGATTTACGAAAACATTCTGTAAGGCTACTAAATAAATAGGCCTATATCTGAAAATTTCACTTTTCTATAAAAAAAAAGGTGAGAAAATATTTCTTTTGAATAAAAACTCAAACTTATGAAAAATGAGCATTAAAATTAAAACTTACATTCTTATAATGCACTTATACTTCTCAGACAAATCTAAAAATTAACATGGATAGAGTTTTAAAACGATCTCTTCCCTTTATCTATTAAATCAGGGCTGGCCACCCCTGAATATAACTCGACCAAGCGGCATATACTATCTCTTTCGTCTGTCTCTTTCCTTTCCGCTGTAAAGCGCTCAGGCTCTCCTGAGCTCTAAAGCGCGCGCTTGCTCCTTTGGGCATCAATTGACACACACTAACAATTCAATACTAAGTATGGCGTAATAATTTTAATGTAAGAAGAAATACGTACAGTAATAACAGGAAATAACGTGAAAATCAGGAAATTGTATCCAAATTAGTGAAAACACTTCGGATTGAAGTTTCAGTTACAATTAATGAAAAAAAACTTATATAACTTTGTGAACAAAATGTAATTAATATTATACAGTTTGTTGTTTAACGAATCACTAATTCTGGGCGTTAATAATTAAATAAAGAATAATAAACTCTGTAAACCACATTCCACTCACATCTTACAGATACTGTTCTAAAGTCCACCATCAGCGTGCGTGCAGCTTTCACATCTTCTAGTCCAATTATGACGAAATCTGACCAACAGTCCTTCACTGTTTCGAATTTCTTCCGCTGCCTGGATCATGTCTAACTAACCATAGTTTGACAAATCGAACTGAAACCCTGACCGAGTTACTACGTGAGCGCTGGCTGTCTTGGGGAGGAGCAAGTGAGAAAGCACGGGGGGAAGGGAGAGAGCACTATGCTATAGGTTCGTTCCAACAACAGTCAGGAACCGTCCGTAACTATCGTGAGCATGCGCAGTACAGAAAAAGCGTTCCAACACAAGGTTCGTTCCAACAAGCGGTTCATGGATCAGTTCATGTACAGTTTCTGTACCATCTTATGCGCATGCGCTAGTTGATGGGATTGAAACTGGACTGGTCGCTGTTGGAACGCTTTCGCGGATCGTTATGTACTAAATCCAGAGATTCTATAACTGTGATCATCTTTGCTAAGAACGGGATGCTTATTATTATCGTTTTGCAGCTAATTCTAATTGCAGAAAATAGAATTTCGATCATTTTCTACAAAAAGATGACAAAACATATGGAAGGCAAGAATTCCGTTAATTCAATGTCGTGTACTGGGGGACTCTCATCTAAAAATAGTTCTTTTTTATTATTAATGTATTTACGTTATTTATTATACTCTTAAACAAAGCTGCATGTTGAAATTGTAATTAACTATTTCAATACCCACATAGTTTCCATTCCCTTTCTTTTTGGCGAAAATTTAAATTACATCTCTAGTTTTATTATTCGTCTGTACTGTTACTTTTCATCTTTAACCTCACTGATGTGAACAGTCGATCTTGTCTTTCTTCAGCATTCAGGAGACGTTGGTGAGCTTATGCGCGTCTTGCGTACTCTTCCGTACATGCCTCAATCCACGGACTATTTCTGACCGTTCCGAATCCGTGTCAAAAGCTTGTTGGAACGCCCGACTGCAGTACATGTTTCCGGTTCAGGACTGGTTCGGATTGTGTTGGAACGCTTTTTCTGTACTGCGCATGCTCACGATGGTTACGGACGGTTCCTGACTGCTGTTGGAACGAACCTACAATCCGAACCAGTCCTGAACCGGAAACATGTACTGCAGTCGGGCGTTCCAACAACTTTTGACACGGGTTCGGAACGGTCAGAAGTAGTCAGTGGACTGATGGATGTACGGAAGAGTACGCGAGACGCGCATGCGCATAAGCTCACCAACGTCTCCTGGATGCTGAAGAAAGACATGATCGACTGTTCACATCAATGAGGTTAAGATGAAAAGTGACAGTGCAGACGAATAATAAAACTAGAGATTTAATTTAAATTCTCGCCAAAAAAGAAAGGGAATGGAAATTATTTAGGTATTGAAATAGTTAATTACAATTTCAACATGCAGCTTTGATTAAAAGTATAATAAATAACGTACATAAATTAATAATTAAAAAGAAGAACTATTTTCAGATGAGAATCCCCGGTACAAGACATTGAATTAACGGAATTCTTGCCTTCCATATTTTTTTGTCATCTTTTTTATAGAAAATGATCGAAATTCTATTTTCTGCAATTAGAATTAGCTGCGAAACGATAATAATTAAACATCACAGTTATAGCATCCCTGGATTTAGTACATAACGATCCCCGAAAGCGTTCCAACAACGTCCAGTCTAGTTTCAATCCCATAGCAGATACTCAACTAACGCATGCGCATAACATAGTACAGGAACCGTACATGAACTGATCCATGAACCGCTTGTTGGGACGAACCTTATGTACTTGCAGGTCCACTCACAGTTTGTGAAACCTGCTAACAGAAGTATTAAAAGGTTGACTAGTTGCCTGCAATGCTAGCATAATGGAACCTTCCTAGCCGACAGTCGAGGCAAAAATGAAGAATCCGTTATTGTGGTAATACTGGAGAGTGGTTCTTCTATTGGTCTCGATGCACAAACACACCCTCTCAGATATTTAAGTGTAGAGTTGGGGGAAATAATTTAAATACCGATATATTGATATTGCAATATATTGCAAACCTAATTTCGATAAACGATATATATTGCAGAAAATATATCGGTATATCAATACAATTCGATATATCGCTATCCCGTAAGCAAATTAATAGATAGGCCTACTAATGCATTTACATTTGTGGACGTACATTACAATAAACTTAAATTTTAATATGGTGTGTGGATAAGCTTCAGGGCCTCTACCGCGTTGTCTTGGTATTATTGGCTGACGTTTCGACCGCTGTGTTGTGGCCATCTTCAGAGCAGTTGTTGGATAAGGAAATAGTCTACCAGCTCTTATATATGTAGTAGTCTCGATGGGGGGGAGTACTTGCTGTGATAGGTCGTAGGTTCTCCTTCTGGCATCTGATTGGTCCTACGTTGTCCAATCCGGTTGAGGTCTGTATGAAGGGGAGTATTCATATTAAATACTGGCCCTCATAAGGTCCGAAAGAGTGACCTTGATACCGTGCCCGATGTCCGGATGAAGGGGGGGGGCGTACATGTGGAGACCTAAGTCTAGGTCGTAGGTTCTCCTTCTGGTATCTGCTTGGTCCTACGTGGTCCAATCCGGTTGGAGTCTGTGTGAAGGGGAGTATTCATATTAAATACTGGCCCTCATAAGGTCCGAAAGAGTGACCTTGATACCGTGCCCGATATCCGGATGAAGGGGGGCGCAGCGTACATGTGGAGACCTGGCTTCTCGTTCCTAAGTATGATCTTGGAATAGACTTCCCCATGAGTTGTGAGTTGTAACCCCTCGTCCTTGTTGATGTTGTTGGGATGTTGTTTGATGTGAAAGGCTTCTTTAACCAGTCTTCTGTATAAGTTGTCTTCTTTATCTATTATCTTGATATTGTCGAATTCGATGGCGTGGCCTGAAGCTGCTGGGTGTAAGGCTATTGCTGATTTTTCGTATGGTCCGTATTTGCAGAGTCGGATGTGTTCCTTCCTTCTATCTCCCACCATACATCCAGTTTGGCCTATGTATTTTAGACCGCAGGAGCAAGGGATCATGCATATTCCGGCTGATTGGAGGTATGGAAGTTTATCTTTGACTTTGACTAATGAGTGGGAAATCTTGTGTGTAGGGCGTTGTATACCGTCTTGATATTGAATTTCCTCAGTAATTTCCCAATTCTGTCTGTGGTTCCTTCTATGTATGGGAGAAAGGTCTTCTGTTTCATGTTCATAAGTTCAGGATCTTGTTCATGTGCTTCCGGTCTTGAGTTCTTGTATGTGGACTGCCTTATAATGTTGTTGTCATATCCGTTGTTTTTGAAGGTTTTGTGTAGGAATTGAAGTTCTGCTCGTAGGTTGTCAGAGTCACAAATTCTATGAGCGCGCTCGGTGAGAGTTTTGATGACCGACCTCTTGACTCCTGGGTGGTGGTGTGACGAGGCGTGTAAGTATCTATTGGTGTGGGTAGACTTCCTGAAAACCGAGTGGCCGAGAGAGCCATCATTTCTCTTCTTAACCAGTACGTCCAGGAACGGGAGATGATCTTCGTGTTCTAATTCCATGGTGAATTGTTTGCTGGGATGCTGTGCGTTGAGGTTGGTCAGGAACGTGTACAAGGTTGCTTCACCGTGAGGCCATATCACAAATGTGTCGTCAACGTATCTGTACCAATGTGAGGGTGATGGTTGTATGTTGGCTAAAGCTTCAATTTCGAAGGCTTCCATGAAAATGTTGGCTGCTATAGGTGATAATGGGGAGCCCATTGCCAGACCTTCATTCTGAGCATAGAAATTGTTTTGGAACTGGAAAAAGGTTGATTGTAGACAGAACTGCGCTAGTGTTGCCCATTCTGTCGGCAGATCTTGAGCTATGAGTTTCTGGTGTATGATGTAGGTGGCTTCGTTGACAGGAACATTGGTGAACAGTGAAGTTATGTCAAAACTGACTAGTAGATCTCCGTCCTGTATGAGGGCCAGTATTTAATATGAATACTCCCCTTCACACAGACTCCAACCGGATTGGACCACGTAGGACCAAGCAGATGTCAGAAAGAGAACCTACGACCTATCACAGCAAGTACTCCCCCCATCGAGACTACTACATATATAAGAGCTGGCAGACTATTTCCTTATCCAACAACTGCTCTGAAGATGGCCACAACACAGCCGTCGAAACGTCAGCCAATAACACCAAGACAACGCGGTAGAAGCCCTGACGCTTATCCACACACCATGTTCACCAGCCGCGGAAGCCTACGCGAACACTTAAATTAATAGCCTATTTCTTATTAGAAGTGAAATTAACAACATAACAATCTGAACATTAAATGTAAAATTGTAACGATAAACAATACATTTTCAATATCATAATTTTATTATTATGTAGTTCCTAACCTAAATCAAAATTATGGTGGAGGTAAGATGAGCTTAAATGATACAATGGGAAAGTGTTAAGTGAACTCTATATGGGTCAGAATTTGACAATGAAACATTCATTCATTCATTCATTCATAGTGTTCTGCCGAAGGCAGGTCTTTCACTGCAAACAGAGCATTCTCCACTCTTACCTACAGTATTTTCTGCCTTCCTCTTTGTCTCCTCATAAGTTCCATATATCTTAATGTCGTCTATCGTCTGATATCTTCTTCTGCCCTGAACTCTTCTCCAGTTACCATTCTTTCTACTACATCCTTTAGTAGGTAGTTTCTTTTCAGCCAATTCCTTTTCCTCAGCATCATATTTTCTTCATCCAGTCCTTCTAACACAGCTTCGTTTCTTACTCTGTCTGTCCATTTCACACGTTCCAGCCTTCTCCATATCCACATTCCAAATGCTTCTATTTGCTTCTTAGTAATGTCCATGTTTCCGCTCCATATAATGCTATACTCCACACAAAGCACTTCACTAGTCTCTTCCTTAGTTCTCTCTCCAGAGGTCCGCAGAAGATGCTCCTTTTCCTTTTAAAAGCTTCCTTTGCCATTGCTATTCTCCTTTTGATTTCTTGGCAGCAGTTCATGTTACTGCTTATAGTACATCCCAAGTATCTGAAGTTGTCCACTTGCTCTACTGCCTCATTTAGAATTCACAAGTCCACCTTCTTTACTTTTCTTCCTACGGCAATTATCTTCATTCCATATTGCTCACAGCTGTCATTGAGCTCCAGTAGCTTATCCTTTAGTATTATCTAACAACGCCATATCAGCAAATCTTAAACACTTTATTCTTCTTCCTTCTACTATCATTCCTCCCATGTTCTGAAAACAGTTCTTCACTATATCCTCCAAGTAGATGTTGAACAGGGTAGGTGATAAAGGGCATCCTCGTCGTACTCTTCTCCCTATTTCACTTGCTTCTGATATTTCTTCTCCTTTGACTCGTTTCATTTGTAGGTTACTGAAAAAATTTCTCTCTTTCCAATCCACACCAATTTTCTTTAGGATCCCCATCAGTTTATTCCAATCCACGATTCAATTATTCTAATTTTATCTAGGATTCAATCGAGGATACAAATATAATGCTCTTTTCAAGGTAAAAACGTAATCATTTTTAAATCTAAGTAAACAGTACTTGTATTCACTTTTAAATGTAAGTAAACAGTACTTAGAATGTTACAAGTTTTAACAAACTTCACAATTGATTTGATACATACCTTCTATAGTAAGTTCCCATTGCAAGTTATTATTACACTCCAACATTCCAAATCTCAATGGTGGTAGTGATGATGATGATAATGATGATGGTGATTATGGGGATAAAATTTTTATGTAGTACTAAAATATAGGCTATAATAAGAAAACAATGTCAGTACCAGGTTGTGTAGAGAAATCCTAGCTGTAAACAAATCTCAAACCACTATTACATCCTTATTTCTCTTTCCATTTAAAAATACATAAATAAAAGTTTTGAAGTCACACGATTCCTTTTCAGAGTGGCAGTTGCTCCTGCCTTGGAGAAATTAATACTAAAACAGTAGTAAATAAAGCTCCCGTCTCAGTCTCACGTTCGCACACGTTGGATTTTGAATTTGGTACTGCATATTAAATAGTTTGAATTCGAATTCTAGACCAGCCAATCAGAGAAAGGCATTGATTGGATTGGATATTTCAAGATTGCACAATTATGTAACTACCCACTTTCATTAACGCCATCTCTCAGGGAATTATCGGAGTTAACTAGTGTGGATTTTGTCGTTCATAATAATTCCATATAAACAAAAACAAATATAAAAAACGATAAATTTATGAGAAAACCGATATATATTACGATATATTGAATCAAAATTTCGATATCGATATATCAAAACGAAAATATCTCTATTTCGTAAAAACCGATATATCGTTCCCATCTCTATTTAAGTGGTGATTGGTGACTGAATGACGAGGAGCGAGAGAGAGAGAGAGAGAGAGAGAGAGAGAGAGAAGAAAGAAAGAGAGAGATTCCAGAAGTTGTCAAACTATACTCACGATATACTCACGATTTGTGAACCCTGGCATCTAGTAGTTTTGAAATAAACTAAACTCTATCGCTGTACGTCCAACTGCACACTAATGCAATGTAAACTTCACAACAGCTGATCAGTTGCGAGTACTACGAGACTGCTGTCCGGACAGCGATGCCAGATTTTTAGACCTTCTGTACGTCACTCGACAATCAATGTTTCCAATGTTTCTTCAATCGAATAATTCGAAATCTGTGAATTTTCTAATTAAAATACTACTGCAACGTGAACATAACATACGTTCTCTTCGTTGTTGTACAAGAAATCAAACCTTATTTTAAACAGTATTCGTAAAATTCACGATCGAAATGTCGGCATGAAACTATTATTTATTCAAAAACCTCGCAAAAACGAGCAAAATGGTATTAGACTTCTTTGTTCGTTATATTTTAAGGAATCACACCCTACAATTAATGTACTACCTTACCTTCCACTCTGTGTATATATATTACTGTTACATGATATATTTGATTATGAGGGACGATATCTTTTTTTAAACACGGAGTGAATCAGTAATGAAAATGAAGATACCGTAGAAGTGGGTAAAGTCAATCACAGGGTGTATAATCGATCATTTGCGATTTTTATTGAAAATTATATATTCTCTCAATTACCTGTTAAAATTTTGTTATGCTGACTTCATTGCCTAACATTGCAAATGTAAGCGAGAGGGACATCAAAAAGTCTGCGCATGCCAACAATGGGAACGCAGTATAATTACCGTTGAAGTGAAAATAGTTATTCTCAACTTTTTCTCTTAAACGAAAACAAAGTCTTACAAACTCTAAATTATCGTCAGCAGTGAAAGGAGACAGGAAGTATATGTAAGTACTTTTCGTTGATATTGTATCCTGAAATAATAGTTTTGCATTTCGTAAATGTTAGTATTGAAACATTATTTTAAGAAAACTTGTACCTTTGTAGGGTTAAGTCGATCATGCCATCGACCTACTCGAAGCAGATAGGACCAGCAGGAAGAATAAATTGTTCACCGAAATACCTCCAACTAACACTTATAAACAGAAAAGTGTCATAGTATAGCTTATAGAGGGTGTTTAAAAAATACGGGGCATAATTTCAGGTATGTATTTCCCACATGTAGACAATCAAAATAGTTCATTACAACATGTGTCCGGAAATGCTTCATTTCCGAGTTATGGCCTTCACAACATTGAAATTCACCGGAACGTTTTTCTTTCCGCAGATCGTTGTCATTACAGAAGATATTCAAAATGTCCACCTCCTACTTGAATACAGACCTCACATCGATGTCTCATTGACCTGCGAACACGATCCCAAACTCCAGGAGTATTGCGTATGTCCTCAGAACATGCCACAATTCGATTCCGAAGGGATTCCAAATCAGGCACCGGAGACGAATAAACCAATGATTTTAAATGGCCCCACAAGTAGAAATCGAGAGGGTTCAGATCGGGTGAGCGTGGATGCCAAGCAATTGGGCCACCTCTACCTATCCATCGATCAGGAAACCTTCGATCCAAGTACCGGCGAGCCGTACGACTGAAGTGTGCAGGAGCGCCATCATGCAAGAAGTGAATGTTTTGACGATTGATCAGTGGAGTGTCTTCTAAAACATGAGGTAGCCTATGGTGTTTTCCAGGAAGTTTGTGTACGCCTGCCCCGTAAGTCTGTTTACAAGTACATGGGGTCCAACTAATCGGCCCACATGTTGAGGGATAACCGCACCTGGTGATGAGATGGAACAGTTGCACGTGGGTTTTCATACGCCCATACATGCTGATTGTGGAAATTTGTTATGCCATCTCGTGTGAACTGTGCTTCATCTGTAAATAATACTAAGGCAGGAAAGTTCGGATTTACACCACACTGCTGCAAGAACCACTGACAGAACCAAACTCGTGCAGGGTTATCTGCTGGTGACAGGGCCTGTACACGTTGCAAATGATAAGGATACAATTGATACTCTTTCAGCAGTCTCCAGACAGTTGTATGAGGAACATTGACTTGCAACGCTACCCTTCGTGTGCTGATAGAAGGAGTCATGTTCACAGCCTCCAGAATCTCCTCCTGTACTTCTGGAGTTGTAGATCTTGGTCGTCCTCTTCCCAAAGCAGGAGAGTTAAATTTTCCATACTCGCACAGACGGTAATGGAGACGTACAAATGTCTTCCGAGCTGGACATTGTCGCTGTGGGTACCTCTCCTGGTACAAACGACGAGCCAGCGCAGCATTGCCGTCCGCCTTACCGTACACGAAGTGTATCTCTGCCAGCTCTTGATTTGAATACATGTCGCACAGTCTAACGCCTACACAACACTGAATGTAACCTTCGCCTCGGAATGAACTGTCAGAGTGCCCTCTTAATGTCTCCTTTGACGGCAACGACCTGCGGAAAGAAAAACGTTCCGGTGAATTTCAATGTTGTGAAGGCATAACTCGGAAATGAAGCATTTCCGGACACATGTTGTAATGAACTATTTTGATTGTCTACATGTGGGAAATACATACCTGAAATTATGCCCCGTATTTTTTAAACACCCTGTATTGATGGGATAGTGGGGAAGGAGGAAGACGAAATTATGATGAATTCCTTGCGTAAGAGAAGAACTGCCAAAGGAACATATTTTGTACATCCTTCTGTACCTGACTATGGAAACAACGTAGTTTCTAAAGTGACATGAGGAGGGGAAGATTTAAAATAACATCTGACATAAACCTAAGCGATGTTGAATTGCATTTTAGAATATAATTGAAGTGTGGTACTGTATTGCAATGTAAATTGTGAATTCTTAGATCTTTGTTTGTTGGTATGTGAAGTATTAAAATGTGTTTTATATTTTATATGTTGGCCGTCTTAGTCACGTTTGTGCAGTGGAGACCTATAGACCTAATTGTATCGAATTGTATGTTCACAGTAACAAAAGATACGCTATATAATCCTATAGGCATATATTGTAGATTATTATTGTTTTCTACACCCCTTATAACAAATAAAGTATATGAAATACACTTAATTTGTTTTTTAAAAACAAAAGTGATCGACTTTACTTCGCAATATTTTAAAATCGATCTTAAACTAAAAATTCAATGGTGATCGACTTTACCCTATTTAAACAGGTAACTTCGATCACAAGTCAAATAAAAAAAATTAGTCTTTGATAGATTGTAATTCACTTCTTGTAATGTGATTTCATAAGTGAAGGATATGACGACAAAATGGTATTTACTGAGGAACTTCGCTCCATTGCTAACCTCAATATCATAAAATAATTGCAAAATTTTGATCGACTTTACCCTCTTCTACGGTACCTTTTTGCAAGCAAGCTCAGTATTACAATAATTTTTATTATATTCGGTCTGTATGCTAGTAAAAAGCCTTAGTTTCTCTAACGAGTTCTAAGGTTCGTTGTACCTTGGAGATGACAGAACAGATGCAAGACCAGCATTGTAGGTATCAGATATGACCTCTCCGAAGAACTGGAACCAAGCTACGAAGTGGCGTGCAGGGACATGTCGCGGAATATTTGAATCCCACGCAAATGTAGGAGCCTGATTGACTAGCATACCGTAAGTGTTGAATGCAGTATAGTCCAGCTGAGAGAACGGGTTAATTCTGTCTAGCGGATTTCCTGAAATATATATTGATTACCATTCAGGTTCATATACAGTTATGTTCCATTAATGCTATATTAAAACACAAGAAAATTAAATTCAACTAGGTACTTTAAGTCGGAAACACTGAACATTTTCTACATAGAGTAACTCGGTCTAAATCGGGTCAGAGGTTAAATCGGGTCAATTTCAAAACTCTGTCTCCATATTCAAGCGTAAACTAGTTCAAGCAAGTGCTACCATATACTGGTCAGGAAGAGAACTTCCTGTACACGTTGAGTGCCATTGATGCTAGCTGGTGTGTGTATTCTTTGTGTTGACAATAAAAGTATAGAGAGAATATAAAGATGAGTTAAGAGTATTTTATACATTTTAAATAATGCTTTACGGTCTCTTTAATATTTTACAACAACTATGGCAGAGAATTTGTGCGATTAACTTTCAATATTAAGTATAAGCTTTTTAGAAGAGATTATGGCTATTAACGTCTTCGTCGAAGCAGTGTTCAGTACTACCAACCTCTAGCGCAAAAAAGTTCTAAATTTGGGTTAAATAGGGTCAATAATATCGGACATATATGGTCAACACGTTTTAAATCAGTCCACTCAAATTAAGTATTTATTTTCAATTCTTTGTGACAGATGGTTAAATGTAAGAGGAAAACGTCAAATTCGTGGACTGAGAACGATATGCAGAAGGCTATTAAAGCATTTCGCGAGGGAAGAAGCCAACGCCATGCTGCTGAGTTGATAGGAGTTCCTCATTCATGTCTGCAACGACGTCAACCACTTGTAAAGTAAAGGCCGTCAAACTACGTTTACTCCAGAACAAGAAAACGAAGTTGTGTCTAGAATTTTGAAACTGTACGCATGTACGCATGTGGTTTTGGACTACACTGCAACACAGTTCGTTGGTGCAGAAAAGAAAACAGTGTTTGTTTTTGGAAGGTGTAAAGTGTTAAATTAAATCAATTCAATATTGATTTTAACGTTCCGTGAAGGTATATAGTGGGAAAAATTGTGACCCGATTTGCCCTAAACACTGACCCCATTTAACCTTATATAGAAGGGTAAAAAGGGTCACTGCAGTGAAATATTTCAGTTCATGTACAGTACAGACAGTTAGTTTAGAGTAAAAAAGAAACATTTTTGGAGAAGTAGTACTTACATGTGGCTGTAACTAGTGATATATGAGTGTAATATATTGTGACAGCGACGTGAGATTCGAACTCACGACCAGCGTCCCGCAAGAGAGAAGATCGCGCGGAGCACTTTGGGACGGCGCGCGGCGGAGAGAAGAGAGGGGGTGTATTACGTCAACGCGACGAGAGTGCGCGCGCATCTGGTGCTGGTAGAGAGGAGAGGGCTCTGGATTTTTCTGGAGTGCAATCTCTGGAGACGCGTCGAACTTTCGAGGCTACGTCGCTGTGATTATAAAAGAAGAAACGCCAGCGAACTCGAGCAGTTTCAGTTGATTAGTCAGCCAGTCAGTGAGAAAGCCAGAGCAAGCAAGCCAGTCTTGTGTACCGGAGTTCGACTCGAGTGTGCGTCCGCAACTGTATCAGCATCCGAAGGCCTGAGTTCGAGTGCAGTGGACCGCAATTGGAGGGACCTGAGTTCGAGTACAGTGGACTGTCTCTGAAGGTCTGTGGTTCGAGATACTGTGAACTCTAGTGACTGAGCTAGAAGAACTGTGAACTGAGAACTGATGGTTCTGATTTGTAAATAGTGCTTTGTAAATATTAGTTAAGATTAGCAGTTCATTGTTGCTCGTACTAGTCCAAGTAAATTGTCATTGTCGTCGGTGGAGTGCTATAACGAATACTGTGTTGAGTAAAAGTCCAATTGTTGACGAGAGCGTTTAAGGCGAATTATAGAAAGGAATTATTGTTGTGACGAATAAATTACATTGTTGTTACTAATAAAATTCACAATATTATGAAATTAACAATAAAATTAAGGATTTGTTACTTTTTGACCCCATTTACCCTTGGTTACCCTAATAAGGTTTCGTGTGTGTGAACAAACACCAAAGGAGAAGTGTTATTTCATTATATGAATCAGTGATTGCAGAAACAGCACATGTCACTATTTGTAGCGAAATGAGTTTATTCCAGTTCCATGGACTGTCGATATAGGGCTATAATTTCATGCAGAAACCACATATGTCAGTATAGCCTTCTCACATATGGAGACCTGTGAAATCCTGGAAGCGCGCAGAAACAACTCATGTCAAAGACATGTGCCGACACATTGGTTCCGATTCCAGACGGCAAACATCTACGACACAAGGATACAAAAATTGATCCCACTGAATGTCTCAATTCTGGTGGTGAATACGTTGAAAAATAACTCAACAATTGCTATAACTGTTCCAATAAAACTTTCCATGAAATTTTGTTCTCTTTCTGTAAACGGCCCCAGGGAAACTTATTTTTTACGGCCTTCGTAATTGCGCTCGAGAAGCCAAAATTTGTGTAAGCACTTCTTTTGACATTATTAAAATGATGGAAGGAAAAAGATTATCTGCCCCATGAGAATGTTTGCTTGCAAGTACAAAGGGAAATACCATATTTACCTTCTCCATTGGAATATCCAGACAAAATCGTGCCAATTCAAAGAGACAAACTTGAGGATATACGCAAACTAATGCGTTGCATACCACAGGAATATCAAGAATTTTACAATAATATTCTTCAATGGTCGATTGTGGAAAAATAAGTTCATTTATATGCTGAACTTGTGTATTAAGTACACAGTAGGCCTATGCATATATTATATCTCTAATATGACAAATAAACTTTAGTTGAAATGAAATTATTTTACTATAATTTTGATTCCTTGCAGAAACAACACATGTCAAGCTAATATACATGGGCTTTCCTGTATGGAGTTTCCAAGTGAATAGTTGCGCTCGAGATTGGAAGCCCAGTATTTTACAATTACGATTTAATACTCACCCAGCCACTTATCCACAAGTGTCTGCAATTTATACAAAGTGTAAGTTGAGCACAAAAGACACGCCCCCACCGCTCCCCACATGGCACCGGAGAACGGAAGAAGTGGTGCAACCCAGCCCGGCAACAGTTTTGGTCTTGGCGTCAGGATCGTGACGGAACTTCTCATGTGCGACGCTGGAAAATCCACTACCTTAAAACTGCTGGGCCACGCATAGAAAGCCGAAAATCCAATGTCTGCCTTATCCATTGCCACGAAACCAAGCACTCCGTTCCCAGTTCCATTGTCAAAAACATCGCCCCAGTAATTTTCAGGATCCACAGCAATCCTGCAACAGAACTTCCAGAAGTGAGGACAAGAGAAAAAGTGAGTAGACAGACTTCCTCATGACATGTTTCACGCGATTCGCAACAAATCGGTTCCCCAGATATGTTTCGGGATATTCCTGACGAAATAAATGATGCAATAACTAAAATTAATTACGATCTGGACTCAATCTGGACATGGACACGGAAATTCCGACTTAAACTAAATCCAGAAAAATCAGTCAATCATTGTGGGCCATTCACATTTGTTAAGTACTATTACCATACCAAATTTGTCCCCGATTAAAATATACGGCACCGAAATTCCGTTCAGTGAATCAATAAAGAATCTAGGTATTTATATGGATAAAAGTTTAAATTGGAACCTTCAAGTTGCAGAAACCTCCAAAAAAGTATTCTCATTAATCCACTCGTTTAGGCGATTGAAGAATTTTCTACCCTTTTCCATGAAAAAAATGTTAGTGCAAACACTCGTGATGCCCCACTTCGATTACTGCGATATTCTGTTTACTGATCTAAGCGTTACTTCGGCGCAGAGATTGCAACGTGTTCATAATATGTGCGTCCGTTTCGTCTGCAATATTCGCCGGGCTGATCACGTAACACCATCCCTTGAAATGTTGTCCTGGCTCCGTCTAGAAGATCATAGAAAAATCCACTGTCTTTCCCTCCTCTTTCACATATTGCATTTCTCCACTCCTGTCTACCTTGCATCTCGTTTTCAAAATTTATCCACCCACCATAACCTAGACACACGATCATAACACTCCTCAATATTATCCATTCCCTCCATCCTCATATTCATCTTCTTTCACTGTGGCTGTTCCTCGGCTTTGGAATTCCCTACCGAGTAATGTCAGGGACTGTCAGACATCAAACCAATTTAAGAATAGACTAATGAAATATTTCTCTAATAATTCTTGTTAACAATAATCGCTCTTTCAGGTTTCTCAATGTTTAATGGTTATACACAGAATAAATATTTAAATTATCTTATTATTATTATTATTATTATTATTATTATTATTATTATTATTATTATTATTATTTCTTACTAGTGTTTATTATTGTCACACTAACATTACTTATCCAACTTTCATTATTTACTTTCATGTTGTTTTATGGTCTAGATATTAATGTAATAACTATGTAACCAATAGGGATATCTTATGCGAAGTTTTACCGTTAGATGGCAGGAGCGTTCCATGCGGCATAATATGTTGTAGGGCTATATTATTTCATATGCTACAGTTGATTACGTTCTCCCACATGTTGGTTTTCTGTGCGTGTCAAAATTATATGTATAATTATTTTGTATAACTTATTATAATTTAATACAATTCAGTATTTTCTTAGCTCATAATTTAATTTAATTTACAATAAATAATAGAGTAAACTTGTGTAATACTGAGCGATTCCCCTCAAGAGATGGATGGGGAAATCTGTACTATGCAGAATATAGATACTAGTAAATAGAATATTCATTAACCAATACGAGAACTTTAAGAACGAGGTGCACGAATTTAAAAAAAAAAAAAAAAAAAAAAAAAATAGGAACTTTATCGAAGGTGAATATTACCTTTTCAATCATTAGTATTTTAAGTATCGTACGCTAAAAACAGGATATGCAGACACCAATGTGTGTGTTTTTTTTTTTTATAGGGAAGGGACTATCGAGGTTGAATTCCTCGTTGCAGAAAGATCAAATCCAATGTTTGATAAGATGATATAATATGATCGCAATAGTATCACGATTATTCCTGTGTTTTGTAGGTTAAAGACATGCAGTTTTGAATACTATGTAGGATGATTTTGAAAATTTGAAGTAAAAACATGATTTTAATAATTAGTCTACAGCACATTAGAACATTATTCACGAAATAGGTTTGACTATGGATCGTCCTGGATAACAAACATCCCAGTTAATCGTGAGTTTACTGCCAGCATAAAATGCTGGCGTAAACTTCGGAGACTCGTAGAAGTACTGAATATAATCTAAGCTAACATAGCCTACTGTCGAGGTTGCATATGTTTTTATTAATTTTTCTTTCCCCTCTTCCAAAATGAAACTGTAGCCAGCAATTCCTTACTTGAAGTAGTTCTTTTTGTTTAATAACTTTCGAGGCGCAATTTAATTGGTTAAGTTTTTTAAGGTTTAAAGCATATATTAAGAATATTTCGGGACCTGAATGAAAACAAAGGCTTTCCCTGGTTTTTACATATAGGGACACAACAAAAATTTGGCATTTTGAGTTGTTTTTAAGAGTATTTAATGTACTAATACACTACGTAAATCCTCAATGTTTATATACCGGAAAACAAATGCACACGCAAAGCGCATCCCTCAAAGTACACACGCGCTATCTGTTGGTGCTAGTTCAGGATATCCCTATTGTATTCGATTAGAATTAGAGTCTGGCTGGGCGGAAGAGAAGGCCTACTGGCCTTAGCTGTGCCAGATTAAATAAATAAATAAATAAATAAATAAATAATAATAATAATAATAATAATAATAATAATAATAATAATAATAATAAGTATTAATATTATTATTATTTATAGTATGTTATCTTGAACAATTCAATAGGGGAGACTGTTGTACCTTTAGCATAGTGTACCTTCGAACATTTTTTGTTTTTTAATTTTTGCTGCTACCTAGTGGACTCAAATTGAAGTAGATTGTAGAGAAAGCCGCTAAGTAGCTCTGGTCGTAGTTTCAGTTTGATTTATTGCAAAGTGTGAGTTCCGTGGACAAAAGAAGTTTTTTAGTACCAAAAGTAAACATTTCGTTCATTGATATATGTTTTCTAACACAAAACCAGACTGTATTTGTTAATATCTTTCAAGTACGGTGTGTTCCCTATCATCTGGTGAGTAATAACATGTTTTAATTTCCATGATTTTTTTGACTCTCTACTTTTCGGAGCCATATTTGTTTAAACGTGCACCCTCTTGTACCTTTGAACACAAAACATCTTGTACCATGGAACATGTTCCAAATTACACGATACTATCGGTTTTTGTTTTTCTTTTATTTTAAGGTCATGTCACGAAGTAAGTCTGGAATTAAAGAGGTTCCCAATTGATCCGGATGCCTTGAAGAAAGCTGTTGAAGCAGTTATTGCTTCTCCAGGAAATAAAATCTAACTCAGAGAAGCCTGCTCTGGTTTATGATGGCAGATACATTTTAAATATGATTGTCAGTTTTTACAGCTATATTCCCACCTATATTCCATGTGTTCCAACTTACAAGAGGGTATGTTCCAAGGTACATGATCCTGTTGTACCTTTGAACACAATACATATCTCTTCATTTTATTTTTTCCATCCTTAATAGATCTGTAAAGCAGGAAAATACATACAGGAAGTTGTAAAGGAATCTTCAATAATTATTTCAAGCATTTTTTCATTTAAAAAATTTCATTTCCCAAACCCAAAATTAAAAAAAATGAAATGTGAAAAGTGTTTAAAGGTACAACAGTCTCCCCTACATAGCTAAATCATTTCATTCATTCATCTCTTCATTTTTCACAGGGAGCATCATTAAAAACAAATGTTAGAGAACCGCGATAAAATGTCTACTTGACAAGAAGTTGTCAGTAAGAAATGTGATCACTTCTTAAAATTAACGTTCATCCGTTCTATTGTGGAAAACATAAAACTACAGCAAGTGGACTGTTAGCATTACTCATAGTTACTCTAGAACATGCGTTGAGCTAGGAGAAACATAACTACGGTTGCAATGTTCGCAAACTAGTGAGAGTCAGGACATTTAACAATTATTTTTGTGGGAGATCGTGCGTATTTGCTTGTTTTCCGCACAGAACCAATACGCGGTAAGTGTGAAATACCACATTCAGTATTCCCAACGTAACACACATAACAATTTCCCTCTTCTTACCGCTTAAGCGCGACATTCATTTTACTGCTTTAGGCTTTTAACATATTATTTTTAGAGACGTTTAACATAGTAATAATTATAAATTGGAAACTTACCACTGCAATTTCACCTAAATTGCACTGTTAATTATTGTTTTTAAATATTTGCAAAAATTAAGTAAAGTCTACTACTCCACGAAAGCTATTGTATTCCTGATACAAGTAACATTAAGGAAGCCGTGAAAAAATCAACAAGACTCCAGATGCCGATATTATTACTGCAATATGTTATATAAATAATACTGTTAAAATATTAAAATGAAAAATAAATCATTACATAACCTTACGGTTTGTTTTAAGTTCGCATTTATAGACTGGGGGAAAAAAAAGACAGACGTATATCACGGCCTGCTGGAGTATAGATATTTTTGTTTTCTAAAGTTGCCGTCATTAAACAGAAACCAAGATGGAGTTTTCATTGCAACTAATTATAAATTCGTCTTTCAGGTATGTAATAAACGATCTTCGCACAAAATAATGTACGATACACGAGCGGTATGTTTGTTTTCATGTTCTAAGTTCAACTACGTTTCGCTTTTTCAGTCTTTTCCTCGAACATGAAAACGTCAACATACCGCTCTTGTAACGCATATTACTATTACTATGCTGTCTAGGAAACGAGGAATGTATCCTTATTGAACACCTGGTGATGTAGACAGCATGCAAAGCTCTTCCGTCTTGTGGACCACCCCAGTGCACAGTGATCCGAAAGAACAGAAAAACGGCAAAATTCCTATTAGTAAATACGTTTTATAAACTCATGCAATTGATATTGTAACTATTTCAACGCTTTTAGAGCTTATTAAGCAGAAAATACTTGTTTTTTGCCTCATGTGTAGCTGCTGTCATATCAATTGTGTATATATTTAGCTGGAAATTTAAAGTTTAGTAATTATCTCTATTGAAATATGATGAAGAATCGGTGGAGAGGAGAAAAATTCTCTCCGACACCGGGATTCGAACCCGGGTTTTCAGCTCTACGTGCTGGTGCTCTATCCACTAAGCATGCCGGATTCCAATTCCGATGCTGGATTGAATCCACTCAGTTTAAGCTCCACCTCCTTGTTTCTCTTTAGTGGCCAACCCTCATGCACTGTGTCACAGATGTCATTTTATCCTGTGCAGCAGGCATTTAGAAAAAAATTGAAATATTCGCATTTCAACTAGAATTAATATGAATATTGAATAATGTGCGATATTATGCATAGAATATCTAAACAAATGGTGAAAATCTATAAAAGAATTTAACTGCTTTCAATGATTGAGGCTGGAGCACATAAAAACATAAAATATGATGATTTCTAACACTACCGACTGAGACACGGCTAAGCTGAAAAATGAGGACTACGTATTGGCGTTATACTGATAAAATCTTTGCAATTATGAGCTTACCTGAAAGTGGCATTTATGTATCGTAGAAATTCTCGCACAACTCGGAACTCGATACCATCCATTAATGGAGGATTTGCGTCCAAGTCCAGGATTATGAATGGCGGATAGTACCATGTGACAAGAGTGAGCTGTTTGCCTTCTATATCCTTCGTCTTATCCGGGTAAAGATCAGCAAATTTAACAAATTTGCCACGATTATCGCAATTGCCTGGAATCCACACATCCACAAGTACGTTTTCCGAACTCTCGTTTCCTGTGAATTTAAGTGTTCGAAGCTCTATCTTGAAGTTTATTTCTTCAATATTTCTAAACTCTAAGTAATTGTTTGTGCATTCCTTTTGATTCAGAGAACGGATGTTATTAGTTGTATAGGTGTCTTCAAGAGAAGTTTTCAATGAGATATCAGATTTAATCCGATTTATTTCTTTTGTCTTGTATTTCACAGTAGCAATTAGAATGTCGGGCATGTAATTCATTTCCTTCATAGTGAAAATTTCAGAATGTATGTCTGTCTCACCAATCGTATTAAAAGTTGGTAAAACTAGATACTTTCTGTTCGCTCTGAACATTGCCCTGCGTGATGCTCTAGCAAAGCAGTGGATTGCGGCTTTCGGGTTAGAGACTTGTATTATATAAATTGGACAATCCTGATTTAGAGACTCGATTAGAAGAGTTTCGAAGTTCAATGTCGCATTATTCAAAGTGTTTGGATCTAAAGTATCAGTTTCTTCTAAATTTGGAATAGACAATTCGTCTCCGATTTGAATGACATATATG